>NC_064868.1:97414869-97419850 GCF_024139225.1 Suncus etruscus
CCTGAGTTAGCACACATAAAATAGCTCTCTTAAGTTTCAGACATATGCTGGCTCTCTGAGGTTGCTCATTATTTCTGCTCTCTGAGGCTACATATGCACCCTGTCTCTCTGAGTTTGCACATGTAGGCTGGCTCTCTGAGGTTGCAGATTCATTCTGGTTCTGCGAGACTACTCAGGGATACTGGCTCTCTGAGACTTCATACACATATTGATTCCTTGAGATTACACGCTCAGTGAGGTTTTCTGAGATTACACCTGCATGCTGGCTCTCTGAGTTTGCATGTATATCCTGACTCTCTGCATCTAAATGCATATGTTGGTTCTCTGAGGCTGCATATTTTTTTCTTGCATTCTGTGAATACACACACACTCTGAGGCTACACACATATGTTGGTTCTCTAAGAGGTCACATATTATTTCTCACTCTCTAAGACTGATGAGACATGCTGGCTCTCTGAGGCTCACATGAATGCTGGCTCCTTGAGTTTTTATATGCATGCTTTCCCTCTGAGGTTGCACATATCTGCTGACTACTGAGGTTGCACATGCATGCTGACTTTCTCAGGTTGCATGCATATGCTGGTTCTCTAAGGTTGCACACATATGCTGGTTCTCTAACTATACACATATTGGTTCTCTGAGATTGCACATTCATTCTGGCTCTCTGAGATTACGTACTCATTTTGACTCTCTGGGGATGAACACATATGCTATCTGTCTGTGGTTGCCTACATATGCTGGGTCTCAGGCTTCATGCATATGCTGGGTCTCTGAGGTTGCATATTGTTTCTGGCTCTCAGAGGATACACATACATTCTGGCTCTCTGAGTTTATATGTGCATTCTGGCTCTTTGAGGCTCACATGCATGCTGGCTCCCTTAACTTCCACATGCGTTCTCATTCTCTGAAGACGCACTTCCATGCTCACTTTCTGACTTTTTGTGTGCATATTGGCTCTCTGGTTTTGCCCATGCTCACTAAGGCTGTACAATATGTTGCTCTCTTAGGTTTCACACATAAGATGATTCTCTGAAATCGCACAATCTTTCTGGGTCTCCCATGCTACACTTCCATGCTGCCTCTCTAATATTTCACACATATATTGGCTCTCTTAGGTTAAACGTATGTGCCTGCTTTCTGAGATTGCACATACATCTTGTTTCTTGAAGTTGCATATTCATATGGCACTCACCTACATTACTCACACTTGCTTGCTCTCTGATGTTGTACATGCATGTTGATTCTCTGTTGCTACACATGCATGCTGGTGCTCTAATGTTGTACACATATTATGGCTCTCTGATGTTTCGCACATATGTTGTCTTCTGAGGTTGCACCCATTTGCTGACTCTCTAAATCTGCACTTCAGTGCATGCTTTCTGAGTTTGCATTCGCATGTTTACACATTCATTTTGACTCTTTGAGGCTAGATACACTTTAGCTTTCTGAAGTTGTAGTCTCATGCCGACTCTCTGAATTCTACTCATATGCTGGCACTAGAGATATTTTGAGGGAGATACTATACCCAGTAAGGCCAGCTCTATTCTGACATTATTTAGGCTCCTGAAATGTGTTTCTTTTTTTTTTTGTAACTTTATTTATATAAAATGCATCATATAGTTGACCATTTGACTAATATATTTGTTTCCAGATTGTGGTGTACCCTAAGACCCACCCATTTCTGGGAGGGGTCTGAACCGGATAGTAGGTGTAACTTTACCTGCAAGCCCCTCCCATTCCTGGGAGGGGTTTGGAAAAAGGTAGATAAGGCTGGGACCAAGGGAATTCGGCCTTTTTGGCTCTTTGCCCTTTTTGCCGTTTCTCTCTTGGCCCGGCTTGGCTTCCTGGCTTTTGGATCTTTGGGCCGCATGGAGCCCAAAGGGAAGATGGCTAACAGGAGATAAGATGCAGGGCTAGCAAAATATAGCTGAATGCTTAAAAGGTTGACATAGGCCACACACCTGTGGTGGCTAGGGCATAAATAAAGATGATTCTTCCTGAAGCCTGCGTGTGAGTGAGTCTTGATTACGCCGACTACCTGGGCCTGGAACTTGCCAGCTGGATGGGGGATGAAGCCACGTGGCTGGGGCCTAAGCACAAAGGCCTCCATCCACCGCCATCCAGCCCCATCGTTAATTATTTAATGCAACACCAGATCAGTTAAAGCAAAGATATTGAAGAAAATAGAAACAAGGAAAATCAAATAAAAAAAACAGAAATGAAGAAAAACAGGAAAATGAAAAAGAAAAACAGAAATGAAGAAAAACAGTAGCAAACACATTTGTGAAAATTATTATATATCTCCATTGAATTCATTAACACAATCACAGAAGATTTTGTAAGCTCTAGTTTTTAGCTGTTCATTCTGTTATATTGGTGGATTATTATGGGGAATAAATAAAGTTGTCCCTATATTCAAAGCATTACTGACATTACTACTTTTAGTGGTGTGTACTCAACTGCTGGCCTCCTGGAAGATGGAAATATGGGGGAAGGGTATCCACACTCTCTCCCAAAAGGCCTGATAATATCAGCCCCAAAACCGGTGCACCTAAAGTTTGGTCAAATTGGTGTCCCCGAAGAGAATTGTACAGGGCCAGTGATTAGAGAAGACCATCAAAAAAAAACATGATTGCAGGTGATGGAGGCAGTAGGTGTGGCCTTCTTAGGGTGGGATCTTGGCCATCCCAAGATAACCAGCTTTCTGCTGCATGAGCCAGTGTACCCATGATATTTCACATCTTGGTTTGAGTCTATTTTGAGAAAAGAGTGAGTCTATGGAGCTGGCCATGTGCAAACACTGCGACTCCTTTTGTGGATGTATTCTGTTCTTATTATTGAAAAGATCTTTCCTTCCACTTGCTTGTGGTGTAGGTAACTTTTTTTCTGTTTTCTTAAGATGGAAGGCTAAACGGTTTATTTGATACATTTTTGGTCCTTATTTTCAGTTTCTGGATTTATTCTCCTCTTATGCTCTTACAGTAAGTCCTAGTGGACTGTTTCCATATTCTGGGTATTGTGAATAGTACTGAGATGAATATAAAAATGCAGAGGGCTTTTCTGCATTGTGCTTTGGGACTCCTAGGTTGTATTCCTAGGAGGGGTATTGCTGGGTCATATGGGAGCTCAATTTCTAGATTTTTGAAGAATGTCCTTAGGAGTAAGTTAAGGCAAATAAGGGAGCAGTATGACAATGATAGTTGATCTGATCAGTCTGGACAAGAACTGAAAATAATGATAAAGTGAATACTCATAAAGTGATATGCATGGTACCCCTTCAGTAACAATATTGCAAAACATATGTCTAAAAGAAAGATAGAAAGATAAGAAAAACTTCTGCTCTAGAGGCAGGCATGGGGGAGAGAGGGCAGGTGGGGGAGGGTGGGGCATTTGTGAACAACTGTGCACTGAAAGTCAATCTTGAGCACCTTTGTAAATAAAAAAAAACACCTGTATTATGAGCAACCTTGTAAACCATGGTGTTTAAATAAAGTCATTTTAAAACAGACAAATGTTCTAGCAGTGGTCCTCAAACGTTTTAAACAGGGGGCCAGTTCACTGTCCCTCAGACCATTGGAGGGTCTGACTATAGGAAAAACAAAACTTATGAACGAATTCTTATGTACACTGCATATATCTTACTTCGCAATGAAGAAACAAAACAGATACAAATACAATTTGTGGCCCGCGGGCCATAGTTTGAGGACCACTGTTAGAGGGTTCTGGGGCTTGGGAGCTTTCTTTGGGTCCTTGATACTGGTGCTACAGGGAGTCCAGGTATATTTTATGTGCTTAGTAACACTAGCATTCTAAAAGTCTCTTATGAGCAGAGTTATCTTAATTAACATCTGTACTAGCTTTCTAATCCTGAACTAGATACTGTTATGAACACTTGGAATAGAGCAGCAAACAAAGGTATAAAGACTCTCACCCTTGTGAAACTAATATCCTCATGGGTTTGGAATGTGTAAGGTCTCAGGTTCCATCCCCATCACAGTATGTTCCACTCCGCAAGCATCATCAGGTAGAGCCCTGGTCTCAAGCAACGAGGCATTGCTAAGCTTGTGTACTGGAGTCTCAGACTAACACAGCCCAGATGAGGAATGTGAGAAAGTTGCCTTGGGGTCATTAGTCTCAGACTAACACAGCCCAGATGAGGAATGTGAGCAAGTTGCCTTGGGGTCATTTGAGCACCATTTGAGAGCACCCCCTCATTTTAAAACGGTAGATGCAGAATCACTTTGTACTGAATAGAAAGGCTTTGTGTAGTTGAATAGTAAATTTTATTCCACAAAGTTGTCAGAGTGAGGAGGTGGGGCTTTTCAGCGGGGGACAGTGTATAGGGTAAACCCACAGACAAACCATGAGAACACAATCATAACTGAACAGAGAGGGATGCATCGAAGGCAAGCCTTGGGCAATTCCGCCATCACCCTAACAGAGGGAATCCAAGTTTGTAAGTTCACCAGCTAGGGGCTGACTGAACTGGCCCAAACGGAATTAGGCCAGAGGAAATGATTTCTCATTGGTCAGTTGGGCTCACAGTAGGAAGAGCTATTGAAATCCCGCCCACCATCTCGTGACCTAAGTTTCCATTGGTTGGATTTTGAGCATGCGCGGCTACTGCTTGGCGTCGAGTAACCGACGCCTCCCTCAGGATCTGAGAAACACCAGGAAGTCGCTCCTGGAGTCTCCCAGTGTCCTTCACGGCAACCGCCGAGAAGCCGACGGAGCCGAGAAAGCGACGGCGCCATGTTCCGCGCTCTTGCCAGAGTGTTTTCCTTCTTTCAGAAGAAGGATTTGGAAGAAAAGAGCAGGGATGAGGATAAGACGCTCTTGAAAGGTATTAAATTCGTTTCTTCGGTCTCTAGCAGTCGGAACCTTCCGGGTGTGCCTTCCCCTCTTGGTTCTTAGGACCCCATTAGGACCCAGGCACCTTTCTTTCTTTGAGGTGATGAGGCGGAGAGTGTGTGGGGGGGCT
>NC_064868.1:97419950-97509044 GCF_024139225.1 Suncus etruscus
GAAAGAAGAAAGAAAGAAAGAAAGAAAGAACGAAAGAAAGAAAGAAAGAAAGAAGAAAGAAAGAAAGCAAGAAAGAAGAAAGAAAGAAAGAAAGAAGAGGAAGAAAGAAAGAAAGAAGAAAGAAGAAAGAAAGAGAAGAAAGAAAGAAAGAAAAGAAAGAAAGAAAGAAGAAAGAAAGAAAGAAAGAAGAAAGAAGGAGGAGAAGAAAGAAAGAAAGAAAAAGAACGAAAGAAAGAAAGAAAGAGAAGAAAGAAAGAAAGAAGAAAGAAGAAAGAAAGAAGAAGAAAGAAAGAAGAAAGAAAGAAAGAAAGAAAGAGAAAGAAAGAAAGAAGGAAGAAAGAAAAAAGAAGAAAGAAAGAAAGAAACAAACAAACAAAGAAACAAAGAAAAAAGAAGAATTCAATAAGAAAGAAAGAAAGAAAGAAAGAAAGAAAGAAAGAAAGAAAGAAGAAATGAAAGAAAGAAAGAGAAAGAAAAGAGAGAGAAAAAAGAAAAAGACAACCACAACCACACTACGTCCTCTGGGAAAACCTGTTGGTGTCCAAGTGTTTTTATTAATTCCTCAAGGTTAAGTAAGTCTGAGATTACACTACCAAAGATGCTGTTTCTGAATCTATGCATCTATTTATTAAATCTTGTATTGTACCACACCATATACTGAATCTATTTAATCATAATATGTGGAGATACGTGATATTTACAGAACAGAATTATTATATACATTTAAACTTACATTTAAAAATATGACCATGACTTCAGACATCCAAGGCAAGTGCATTTCCACTTTGGGTTACTAATATATTTTTAAATTTTAAATTATTTTATTACACAAGTGTGGTCACAAAATTGGGTATTTGTTGACTTTTTATATTGTTATTTTTACTCTCTACATAATATGTTTCTTATCTGGCCATAGTAAGCACTACAATCCTGAGTTTAATAGAATAGTAGGAAATTACCTGTGTTTTAAGTTGATAATAGTACATTGTTACATGACTTTCACGCAGTCACCAACAACTTACAACTGTCTTTTTATTCAAAAAAGTATCTGTGATCTGTTCAATACAAAATTCCAATAGATGAATCTCCCAGTTTAAAGCTTATGTTAGAACCAACTCACAGGGATTGTTGGATTTGTTCTAGTGGCCCCCATATGCACCAATAATGCCATGTGGCATTGTTCCTCTTTTGCATAGGCACATTAAAATGGGTAAATACTATATATACAAACAAGTTCTTAACTAATAGAGATGGGAACACACGAATCTTGTAATGCAGTGGGACCTTACACCCTGAACATTGTCATATTGACCTGGCTCAGACCTCAGAAGAATGGACATTCTCCATTCACCCCTGAACCAGGGATGCCATCTATGAAACAACCACGGTTATCTATAACATCACCTGGAAGCAATTTTCTACCCTACCATTGCTCTGGCATAGACCTACTCAAAAGAGACTTCCCTTAACACCCAGAACACTTTACAACAACGACCTGCTTTCAGGACAGGGCTCTCTGTATTGCCCTCTAATTGTGAGGTGAAACGAGAGAACGCTCCATATCATCCTGACTTCGATGTAGGATATGCACAGATTCCAGGATTTTCACTACAAAAACCTGACACCAACAACAGCGACTGTGTGACAAATAAAATGTATTGGCACTACAGACAATGACTTGGGCTGGACAACCCAGTATGCCTCGAGCCTAGAGTTGGTCTTATGCCAGAAAACTTCAGGAGTAAGTTCTCCGTGTATTTATGCCAAGGTTTTTCCTTTCCATGTCCCCCATATTTCGCCGGGCCTATGCAAACAACAATTGCCACTCTAACACCATTTTTGCTGTGCTCCTTTGACTCTTATCCTTAAAAAAAGAGAGTGAAGAGAAAATAATAACTTTTCCTTTGTTCTTCCTGAAACAAATGTATTATGATCAATTGTGTCAACTATGTGATGTACTTTCTTTAAGTAAGTTAAAAAAAGAAAAGTCAAAAGCAGACTAATAGAATAGTATTAAACTTCAGATCAGGAAGTCTCAAGGTCTATCACTTAAACTTTTGAGGTTAAATTAATATGCATGTGCATGGAACTGTAAAAAAATACTATGCCTTCAATGTTAAAAAAGTTACATAAAATTTGTGGCTTTAGATTGCTTTGTGTACTGCTAAGAAATGTTATAATGTACTACAATCTGGGGACCTGAGGGACAAAGTAATTGTGCATGGGTTTTGTTTTATTAATTTTTTTGGCTAAAAGTTCAAAATTAAGGTGTCAGCAAGGGGATTTCTTCTGAGAATTCTGTTATGGGTGTTCGTCTTCCCACTGTAACTTCACATTGTCCTCTTTCTTTGCATCTTTGTCTTCATAAATAAAAATAAAAAAAAAACAACAACAGAACAATGTTATCTGGTCCAGAGTGATAGTACAATGGTTAGGGCATTTGCCCTGCAAAATAAAAAGTATCTGTTTGCATGGATAATTACAGAAGTAAATCACCTTGTATTGTCAATAGAAACTGATACTGAAAATTGTGATTTTCTTAAATGTCAGCTACTCTTTGCTCCATTATTTTTGTACCTGACTTCTTTGAAGTTATTGATTTCCAGGAGCACCTGTCTTGAATTTCCTCTCACAGTTCAATAATAATGGTAACGTATTTTTGTAAGAACTAAAATATGCCACTGCTCATACACCTTTTAACTTCAGGACAAGTCAACCGATCAAAAGAGCCAGCCGCTAGCCCATAGATTTTGTTTTGTTTTGCTTTTCTTTTTCTTTTTTGGACCACGCCTGGCAGTGCTCAGGGGTTACTCTTGGTTCTGCGCTTGGGGAGCATATGGGATGCCAGGAACTGAAGTCAGGTCTGTCAGGCAAGCTCCCTGCCGCTGTCGTATTACTCTGGCCCCTCCCTAACTAAATATCTTTAAAAGAACCTTTTACTTCATGAAAAAAGAATATTGTAGCAGGAGTCACCAGCAAATTGAATAAAGCAGAAACTCAAAACAATTGGTTTTTGCATAAGGCAAATATTATCAATAAAGAATGGCTAATAGAAATGCTTTAAATGAAGAAAATTTAAGAGATATATTTGATAACTAAAACAACTTCATAGGAATTTCAGGAAGATTTGGAAGAGATCCAAGGGAAGGATGTCCAGCAGGAGAAATAATACCTTAGAACAGGAGTCCCCAAACTTCGTCCCATTGGCCACATGTGGACATGTGCCAAGGACATCGATTTAGCCCACACTGCTGCTGCCTATCCTTCTTAACAGTGGACTCATCTTAGCCAGCAGTGCATATGTGTGAGATGTGTGCTGCATTTTCTGACTCCCCTCTTCTCTCTGTCTTTCAACTCCTCCTCTCAGTCTCAGGCAGGGTTCCTCATATTACTGCCCTCCAAAAGCAGACAAATAGTTCCCATTGTAATACTGCTAAGATTATTGATGTAACTTTTCTTATTCTTCATTTTAAATATTATATTTGTTCCTTTTATTTACTTCAAAATAAGATATGTGCAGTGTTCATAGGAATTTGTTTATGGTTTGTGTCTGGCCCTCTATCTGGCCCACTGTTTCAAAAATGTGAGGACCTGAGCCTTAGAACTTCCATATTCTAAAAAGAGACGTTTGTTGTACTGATTCAGGAGGCACAAAGTATACCAAACTGAATAAAATCAAATAGATCAATGGCAAGATACATGGAAATCAAAATAGAAAGAAAAACTCTCTTAATGGCAAGAGAGAAGCAAAATTTCATAGACAAGGGTAAGATCAGAAGGTTCACATTATATTTCTCACACAAAACCTAATAAGCAAGAGTTAATAGAATGTTGGGGCTGGAGAGATAGCACAGCGTTAAGGCGTTTGCCTTGCATGCAGAAGGTCGCTGGTTCGAATCCCGGCATCCCAGATGGTCCCCCGAGCCTGCCAGGGGCGATTTCTGAGCGTAGAGCCAGAAGTAACCCCTGAACGTTGCCGGGTGTGACCCAAAAAACAAAAAACAAAAACAAAGCAAACAAAAAAAGAGTTAATAGAATGCTATATTCAGATTACTGAATGAAAAGAACCTACAACCAGAATCCTCTAACCTGCAAGGTTATCTCTTCGATCTGTGGGAGTGAGAACAAATTTCTTGTGCAATGAAGATGGAGCATGTGTTGTATGAAAACTAGACCTTCAAGAAAAGCTGAACCTCATGCAAAAGCAGTAAATAGCAAAAACAACCCAAATTCCTATAGAAGAATGGGAGCAAATTTCTTATATCAGCAGTTTTTCTAAATGTTAATGAATTGAACTATCCACTCAAAGGACACAGAGTAATAACATAGATCTAACCTACCACTTCCAAAAGAAACCCTTAAATTTCTGCCATAAATACAAGGCCAGAGTGGAAGTTTGTAAAACAAGCACACAGTCTAATGGTGAATTAAAAAGGCAGATTAAAAAGGCAATCATATATGTATGAAATTGAATCAATCAAACTAATGAAAATGAGATGAGAATGAACATTATAAACTGGTTAATGGATCAATAGATTAAGAGGGATTCACTTTCATTAATATATATGCACCAAATGAAGGACAGCAAAGTGTATAAAGCAACTGCAAACAGATTTGACTATGTGATGAAGGTTTGATTCCTGGCATTTCATATAGTCTCCTGAGGACTGCTAGGAATAATTCCTGATTGCAGAGCCAGGAGTAATCCCTGAGCATTCCCAGGTATGCCCCCCAAAATAGAAAGAAATGCAATAATAGAATATATGATAAGTTCCTTATGATAAATTCCATGCCACTGAACTGGAGGAAATACAAGAAATGGATAAATTCTTAGAATTATATCACAAACCAAGATTGAATCAGAAAAGAAAAAATCTGAATAGACCAATCACAAGTAAAAAGATTGAAAAAATAACTAAAAATATATCCAAGAACAAAAACTTATGGTTCAGATGGGTTTACTAGTGATTTCTTCCAAACATTCAAATCTGTATTACTAATCATTACTATGTTCTTCGATATTTTTTTTACTTTTTTTACTTTTTTCTATGATATGTTTGTTTTTGTTTTTGTTTTTTGTGTGTGTGGTTTTGGGGTCACACCCGGCAGTGCTCAGGGGTTATTCCTGGCTCCAGGCTCAGAAATTGCTCCTGACAGGCACGGGGGACCATATGGGACACCGGGATTCGAACTGATGACCTCCTGCATGAAAGGCAAACACCTTACCTCCATGCTATCTCTCCGGCCCCTCTATGATATTTTTGAAAGTATCAATCCTTCCTAACATTTTAAGTCAACATTATCCTATAGCAAAAGCAGAGATAATACTAAATAAAAAAATAAAGACTGATATTCCTGATGAACTTTGACACCAAGATCCTCAAGCACATCTTAGTAACCAAATCTAATAATATATCAAAAAGATCATACACTATGATCAAGTGGGGGTCATTCAAGGGATGCAAAGATAGTTCAATATAATGCAAATCCAATAATGCAATACATCATCTAAATCAGGGGAAAGACAAAAAGCATATAATCATATCAGAAATGGGAGAAACAAAATCTTAGAGACAGGACTCTCTTAAGAGATAGTGTCTTGTATGCTTGAGTTCCGCAAGACTTCTCATTCCTTTAATTGAACAAGTATACTGTCCAGAAAATAGTCTTCTAACAATCAGATCCAAGTTTCAGGGTGTTCACATCCTGCTTGATGGACAAAATTGCTTTCTTTTAATTGTCAAATTGTTCCCAAAAATCTGTGAGCAGGTAAAGGTCACTAAGTCTATCTTTACTCAGATTTTGTGTCAAGACTAGTCCTTTCATTCATAACTTTCAGTGAACTGGCTAGGATTCAAGTACATATATGCAGACAAAGATTTCGACAAGATTAACACCCCTTAATTATAAAACCTCTCAACAAAACAGATATAAGGAAAGCACATCAGGATTTAAGTAGTCAAATAAAACAAACTTACATCTAAAATCATACTCCCATATGGCCCCCCGTGCCTGCCAGGAGCAATTTCTGAGCCTGGAGCCAGGAATAATCCCTGAGCACTGCCGGGTGTGACCCAAATATCACAAAAAAAATCATACTGAACATTGAAAAACTGAATATCTTGTCTCTGAGTACAAGGCAAGGATGTTTCCTTTCTCCATACTAACATAGTTTTGGAAGACCTCACCAGTCATCATGATTAGCAAATCATGGATGAGAAAAATAGTTCAGGTAATATTGGAAAGAATGTTCCTAGAGAAAAATTCATAAAAAATGGGCCCAGGATACACACTCAAGATACAAAGAAGATGAGCTGAAGTGATAAATAGCACAGCAGTAGGCCATTTGCCTTGCATTTGGCTGACCTGGGTTCAATCCCAAATATTATATGGTCTCCTGAATCTGCCAGGAGTAATTTCTGAGTGCAGAACTAGGAGTAACCTCTGAGGACACCTAAGTGTAGCCCCCCAAAAAAACCAAAAACTAAAAATATATAAAGAAGGGCCCTGAGAGATAGCACAGCGGTGTTTGCCTTGCAAGCAGCCGATCCAGAACCAAAGGTGGTTGGTTCAAATCCCGGTGTCCCATATGGTCCCCTGTGCCTGCCAGGAGCTATTTCTGAGCAGACAGCCAGGAGTAACCCCTGCACCTCCTGGTGTGGCCCCAAAACCAATATATATATATATATATATAAGATCTTTTCAAACATCCTGCTCATTCCCTGCTCCATTGTCTGCCCAGCTTGCATATCTGAAAGCAAACGTTGAGTGCTCATCCATCCTCTTATTAAAGAAAATATAAAAAATAATGTTTTTCACATTCTCCAGGATTCCTCCTTAAATTAGCTGCCTCAATTATCAAGCTACATTTCTTTACCTGTACTCTTCACAAATAAAGTTCTATTGAGTTTGGCTGTCACCAGTCCTCTGATTTCAATCTTGAATGTCTAAGGATAAGAACCCCGAGTGTGCTGTAGCAATCAGGAAAGAAATGATTAACATATAAACAATGGAATACTAATTGACTAGGAGAAAATATGAAAGCATGCAATTTGCCACTATCTGGATGGATTTGCAGAGTATCAGGCTGAGAAAAGTTAGCCAGAATGACCTTGAGACACAGAATGATCTGTGTTATATGTAGAATATAAAGAGCATGGTAGGGAAATAAAATGCACATAGGAAACAAAAAATTGAGACCTTAGTTTCCAGTAGTAAACTTATCATAAGCATGTGTGTATTTGTATTTTATTAGTGGCGGGGTGGGGGGTGGGCAGGATACTAGGATGAAGTGCAAGAAAGTGAATAATACTATGGTGGAGAATGCAGTGCTGGAATTTTTAAAAGGTACTTGTAGAGTTCAACAATAAAAAATATCTAACTCCATCCAAAAAGTAGAAGATTAACAGACATTTACTTAAAGAAGAAATACAGATGACTAAAAGGCACATGTAAAAATGTTTATCATCTCTAATCATCAGGGAGATGCAAATTGAAACAACAGTGACATATCATTTCATGCCACAGAAACTAGCATGAACAAGAACAAGAACAAGAACAACCAGTGCCAGCAAATATGCAGGGAGAAAGAAACTTTCATTCACTGATGGTAGAATGTATACTGGTCCAGTCTAGTTTTTTGAAAATAATATAGACACTCCTCAAAAAAATAGAAATTAAGCTACCATATGACCCAACTGTTATCCTAAGATTTAGAATTAACTGTGACCTAAATGTTGATGTTAGAATATGGTGTGCCTTTGTTCCCTGATGGGTGGATCCTGAGTTCTGTACTTAACATCAACACCACTTTTAGGGGCCGGGTAGGTGGCGCTGGAGGTAAGGTGTCTGCCTTGCAAGCGCTAGCCAAGGAAGGACCGCGGTTCGATCCCCCGGCGTCCCATATGGTCCCCCCCAAGCCAGGGGCGATTTCTGAGCACATAGCCAGGAGTAACCCCTGAGCGTCAAACGGGTGTGGCCCAAAAACCAAAAAAAAAAAAAATTAAAAAAAAAAAAAACCACCACTTTTAGGAATATAGCCTAGAGCCCCCAAAACACAATGCACAAAGCCCTCTGCAGTCCTATTTTCATCACAACATTATTCACAGTAACCAGAATATGGAAACAACCCAAGTGCCCAGGAACAGATAAGTAGATAAAGAAATAGTGGTACCTTTACACAGTGGAATACTACACTGATTCTGAGAAAAAATAAAGTCATGAAATTTGCGTATACACGGATGAATATGAAAAATATCGCACTGAGCAAAATGAGTCAGAGAGAAATGGACAGACATACAATAACCATACTCATTTGTGGGATATAAAAATGATAGCAAAAAGATGTAAAAAAAAAAATCAAGCACACACACAAGATAGCATGCTCTTAGTGCCAGAGACAATAACGATGAGGGTCAGGAGGACTAGTCCATGAAAGAAAGCTTGCCACACATGGTGGGGAGTGCAGTTAGGGAAGAGAAGGAACCACTATTACAATGATAGTTGGAAATGATCACTCTGGACAAGAACTGGATGTTGAAAGGAGAGAAAGCAATATTAAAAACCATTGTGTCCGGCCAGAGAGATAACACAGCTTTTGCCTTGCAAGATGCAATCCCAGAACGGAGTGTGGTTCAAATCCTGGCGTCCCACATGGTCCCCCATGTCTGCCAGGAGCAATCTCTGAGCACAGAGCCAGGAGAAACCTGAGTGCCGCCAGGTGTGACCCAAAAACAAAACAAAACAAAACAAAACAACCATGGTGTCTAAAAAAGAAGGAAGAAAAGAGAAGTGTCTGCCGCAGAGGCAGGCAGAGGAGAGGTCAGGGAGAAGGGAGTGAAGGAAACTGGTGGTGGGAAATGTGCACTGGTGAAGGGTATTGAAATTCAATCATGAACAACTTTGTAACTGTGTATCTCCCAGTGATTCAACTAAATAATTTATTGATAAAAATAAAATATCAAAGAAAAAAAGAATATGTAGCAAGGTAGCAACAAAGGTTCAAAAGCAACAGAATGGGAGAGCTGATCCATACAATTGATTTGGGTGGAATTTATTGGGGTGGGGAATTTGAGTCCCTTGGGAAAAGATGGTAGATATGCTGAAGAAGGGTATAGGGTTGGAAATAGGTACATGAGAAACTAATTTTCATATTGTAAACCCTATAATTACAATAACTGTTTTAAAATAATTCTAAATAAATAAAAAAGAAACCATACCAATAACATCTTTTTAAACCATGGTACTTAAAAGAAAAAAATTTTAAATAAAGGCATCCACATTTGCAAAAATGTTAAACTATCATTATTTGAAGATGACATGAAAAAGAAAAATTGCAAGGGAGCCCTAGTCACCAACATGCACAGCACCCCTGCTCCTTTACCTTGTGCCTCCCCAAAGGTAATTTTATGGAGAGCATAAAATATTTAAAGCATTTATTTTAAATAGAAGAGGAGACAAGTGAAAAACACAAGTCTTCAGTTTGTATAAAATGTTTTTTAAGGAAAAGAGAAAATAGCAAAGACACTCCACCAAGTTCAGGGAGTTGGCTTCCAAAAAGAAACACCCACAGTCTATGTTCCATCTCTTTTTATAGGTTCAAACTTCCCTACTTTCCTATTCCCTCCCACTCTCTTCCCAAATGCCTGAGGCTTGAGGTCCTGACGATATGTGTTCACTTTCATGGTTTTCCATGGCAACTATAAACTTTCATGGTGAGAGTGGGTTGGATTTTGACATGCTAAAGTGTTATAATAATAGTGTAATGAGCTAACATTCTCTTGGTGATACCCTAGAACTTACCTATATTTATTTTCCCTTTCTTTAGCAAAGTGAAGGTACTCCTACAAGTCTGGGGTTCTTATTTGGCGAGGAGCATATCTAGAAGTTTGGGGGTACTAATCCTAGGTCAATGTTTGTGGAACCTTTCCACAGGTGCTTGGGAGTCACTCTGAACAATGCTTTGGGACCCACGTGGATCTGGAACTCAAACCTACATTTTCTGAAGATAAAGCCTGTTTTCTAGCCCGTGTAGACTACATCATGGATTCCAGTAGTTTGTTTTGGACAATCCCTTCTGATCTGCCCTCTTATGACCAAATTTTCATTCAAAAATGATTTTAAAAAGTTTGATGTTTAAAAGATCCAATTTATGTTCAATTTAAATGATAATGAATAGCAATGTCAATGTCAGCACCTGCAATAGACAGAAAAACCTAAAAGACTAGAAAGATGACCCCTATATATGAGAGGAGACCATTGAAAGAGATCTATACTATGGAGCTGGTCAGCACAGCCCAGGAGTGAATTTACCACTATTGGTGTTTTTTCTCTCTGAAGACCCAGGGAAGGGGTTTTCCACACATTCTTTAATGATGTTACAAGGATCAGAAGAGGGGAGCAGCCCTCTTACCCTTTACCTCCCCCTATCTGTCTGGTCTTGACAATGAGTTGGCATTAAGCTGTTTCTTTTTACATACATTCCTGCTGTGGATCAGAAGTGGATTATTTTCATCACAGTTACTAAGACTGATTCTTATTGTACAAATCTACAAGTAAACACGATGGGGGGTCAGTATAGAATCGCGTCAGGAAAACAGTGAAACATTCTTGCTCAGATAGAATAAGTATCAGGGGGAGTGTCTATTTTTATTAGAGGAGGGCTGATAAAATAGGAGCGGGGGACTGAATACTCTCTCAGGATGCCTGTGACAAGATAGCTGAAGAAGGCCTGAGTGTGTTTGAAGTGAGTGGTCCTCAAACTTTTTTTTTCTTTTCTTTTTTTTGGTTTTTGGTTTTTGGTTTTTGGGCAACACCCGGCGGTGCTCAGGGGTTACTCCTGGCTGTCTGCTCAGAAATAGCTCCTGGCAGGCACGGGGGACCATATGGGACACCGGGATTCGAACCAACCACCTTTGGTCCTGGATCGGCTGCTTGCAAGGCAAACACCGCTGTGCTATCTCTCCGGGCCCGGTCCTCAAACTTTTTAAACAGGGGGCCAGTTCACTGTCCCTCAGACCATTGAAGGACCGGAGTATAGTGAAAATAAAAACTATGAACAAATTCCTATGCACACTGCATATATCTTATTTTGAAGTGAAGAAACAAAACGGGAACAAATACAATATGTGGCCCGCGGGCTGTAGTTTGAAGACCCCTGTATGTGTCTTGAGGGTGAGAGGATGTAAATTCAATCCAGGGCACCACACACTAAGTCCCCACCCTCAGCATTACACATAAGACATGCCATATACAAATATCTTCTTATGATCTGTGCCCTCTGGGGATAAATAATAATAAATAATAATAAACCAATATTAGTGGACTCCTCTTCCTCATATTGGCATCTGAGTTTGGTCCAAGGTAATGACATCTAAGGATAGGAGGACAGCAGTCAAGATCTTGACTCCTTAGCATAGGTACTTTTCATGTACCACTGGTAGTGACTATGTCCCTCGAAATTATAGCTCCTAGTAAGTGGCCTCATCTCCATATCTACTAGCTAATAATTATAATTCTTCCCCTTCCCCAGGTTTCTAAAAACTTCCTATCTTGCTTATCTCAATAGCCCATACCATTTCTTCTGCCTAACCAAATATATGTGCATGGTACCCTTGTCAGATGTAACTGATGAAACAATTGCCTTGTATTGTTTGCTGCTGGTCCCTGACCAATAGGGTAGTTTTTATGTTCTGAATCTTTTATAACAGAGTCCCGAGGTAGCCTCCCCATATTCTCTCCACTCTCCCATATACTCATCAATACACTAGAAGGCTGCACACTCAAATCCATGTGATTGTTTATCTGAGGGTTTTTCCCTCCCCTGCACTGTATACTGTACATGACAGAAGGCCAACTGCCAGATATTCACTGTACAGAGAAGTAGTGAGCTACAGAACAAGAACTGAGTGCTGAAAAAAGATAAAGTGATATACATGAGATCCCCTTCAGTAAAAATATTGCAAACCATGGTGTATAAATGGAAGAGAGAGAGGGGTGAAAGGAGAGACAAAGCGAGAGAGATTTCTCTCACAGAGGCAGGCAGGGGAGAGGGCAGGAAGGAAACTGGGGACATTGGTGCACTGGTGGCAGGAAATTACACTGGTGAAGGGTATTGTATATTGTATGACTGAAATTCAATCATGAACCACTTTGTTACTGTTTATCTCACCATGATTCAAATAACGAATTTATTTGAAAAAATTATTCATAAAAATAAATAAAACATCAAGACAAAGGGGCTGGAGAGATAGCACAGTGGTAGCACATTTGTCTTGCACAGGGCCAATCTAGGACAGACTGTGGTTTGAATCCCGGCATCCCATATGGTCCCCCATGCTGGCGAGGAGTAATTTCTGAGCGCAGAGCCAGGAGTAACCCCTGAGTGCGGCAGCCGGGTATGACTCAAAAAACAAAAACAAAAAGTCATGATAAAAAAAGTACTTAGCTAGCCTTTCAACAATAGTGCTTGGATTTGGGGGTGGGTACAAACATGGCTCACTTTCCCTCTACTGGGAGGTAAGTGTCTTCCATACACTTCCTTACTGTGCTTTTTGAGCACAGGCTCCAGTTGCCCACAGTGGTAACTTGCTAGATTGCTACTGCTTCACTGGCCAACTTCCTTCTGAATTTCACCCCCCCCCCCCGCACATCCTACTAGTGCTATCAGGGTTTCTCATTAGAGGAAACTATTGGGGTGCGTACATTTGTGTTGAGATCTGCTACCCAGAAATCCAGTCACAGAAAATACATTCAATCCACATCCACACTTAAATGTTTGGCTGAAAGTAGGAGTCTAAGCCTATTGTCACCTTTTACAAATATCTGAATTATATTCTCTACACCACTTTTATTTCTTGTGACTTGCCTCACTATCTCCCTTTTAATTTCTAGTGATGACATATATCAGGAACACAGAAATGTATAGATAACAATGCTAGGGATATATGTATATTATGTCCCAGCTAAGGAAAAACAAACACTTCAAACACAGCCAGTTTATTCCTTGTGTAGACACTCTCCTAATTCCAGGATTTTCCATTCCCAAGTTGCTGTGACTATTATATAGAGCACCAAGAGCCCAAACTTTTATTTTCTTAACCCTTTCTAAAAATGATCACCAGTTGAGTCTATCAGTGGCCCAGCTTTGCCCTGCCTCAACTCAGCCATAATTCAGGGGGAAGCCTGCAGTAGAAAAGAGGACTAACAAGTGACAGACTTCTCCCATCTGCATTCAGCCCCTTTCTGTCTCCCTCCCTTTTGACAACCACTTGTTCCCCAGAGTCTGCTGAACACAGGTCAAGGTAAGAGGTCCAGGCAACAGCCAGCCTCCTATAGAATGGAGGTTTGCAGCTGCTTAAATCTCACCGATTTCTCCAATGTGGGAGTTTCAGGGATCTTTTGGAGACCCCCATCTCAGGGCCTCAAGCACCTGGAATTCCCTGATCTATGATCATATCAGAGTGAAGATTTCCTGACTCTCCCAGTCACTCACATTTTAACTTTCATATTTGTGATCCTGACTTCTTCTGGCATCTCCGTGTACTTCAAGAGGACAAACAAAATCTCCAAAGACCTTTTAAAAGCCTCAATCTCTTGGAGTCTGAGAGATTGTATAGCAGGTACAGTGCTTGTCTTGAAGGCAGTTAACCAGGGTTCAGATCCCCGACATCCTATAGTACAGCCAGGAGTGGTTCCTGAGTTAGAGCCAGGAGTAAGTTCTTACTATACCACACAAAGAAAACAAAGCCAAACAAAAGCTTTAAACCCCTAGTACATTTGAGAATTAGGGCATAATAGTAATGCAGGGTTTTGAAGATTTCCATAAAGAGATCAGCTCTTGACTCTGAAGCTTATGGACTCTATAGTATCATTAGTCATTCTCTGAGAATGAATAGTCAGAATTCAGACATCCGTATTCCTTGGCAGCATGGAGATGGGACAGTAGTACAGAAACCACATGAGTCCAAAACATATCAAAGTAAAAGAAGTAGGATTTGTACTGCATGTTTATTGGTTGTTTCAGGAGAAGGGTTTGTTGATTCAAGTCATTTCTTGAATTTATCATAGTCTAAAGAATTTACAGTTTAGCCAATCTCATGTCTTTTTTGGCAAAGGACAATTCCATTCTTGTTTCATTTGTGTCAGCATCCAGAACCTGTCTACCTTTTAGAACTCAGTATAGCATCTTCCTAGATCCTTACCAAGTAGAAAGTGCAACACATTTTTGGAGGCTCTAGTGTATTTTAACTTTTCATCTCCCTTCCTCTTGGTGCTCAGTATGGGTGTGATGTGTTTGACTTCAGGCAGTCTTTTATTCATGATTGATATCTAAGATGTTTTTATGAACACACTACAATGAAGAAAACAGGTGAAATGTATGTGAGCAAGAATCACAAGTAGAACTAATACTAAGTGGCCTCAGAACTGCCTTGCATTTCCATCACTCCCAACACACATAGGCATAACTGCTGTAGGCAACAAGTATTTTGAATTGGTAACTTTATCATTTCTCTGGTTCTTTTCTTTTGTTGTTTGTTTGTTTTTTCTTTTCTTTTTTTTTTTTTTTTTTGGTGGGGGAGGTCACACCCGGCAGCGCTCAGGGGTTACTCCTGGCTCTATGCTCAGAAATCGCTCCTGGCAGGCTCAGGGGACCATATGGGATGCAGGGATTTGAAACAGGGATGAAAGGCAAATGCCTTACCTCCATGCTATCTCTCCGGCCCCTCTCTAGTTCTTATATACTTATGGAAATATTTCTAGAATGTTCTTCCATTCATATATATCAATTTTTATTTCCATTGCACACCCTATAGAATAAGTTCTAATATACAGAATAATAAGCTTCATTTTTTGAATTCAAAATATATTCACTTAAAGATAATTATTTCCTAGTCATTCACTGCCATCTATATATTTAAAACCTTAATATAACTGATTATGGAGACTGGATTGAATTCATAGATTAGTTGAGATAATTTTTAAAATTAATACTACTTTGAAACTATATTAAAATTATTAATATAGTATACAAATAGTAAGGTATCAGTATAATAAAGTATATGTTTTCTATTAGATTTTAAAATTAAATGAAATTTGTAGCTTTTGAAATTGTTTATGACATATTTTAGTAGGACATTTTATTTATATATTTACTCTTAGAAAATTATATGGGGCCAGAGTGGTAGCACAGTGGTAGGTTGTTTGCCTTGCATGTGGCTGACCGAGGACAGATGAGGGTTCTATCTCTGGCATCCCATATGGTCCTCCAAGAATTCTATGAGTGATTTCTGAATGCAGAGCCAGGAGTAACCCCTGCATGCCCCAAAAATAATAAAAAAAGATTAAAGTTACACAAAATTTACCAATATAATTTTTCAGAACTAGTTCCTAAATTGGTTGTTTTATGAAGAATAAGTTCTTATGAAAAGATACTCTTGCCATTTATGTTAATAATATATCTCATGTTACTGGGTTCTGATACTTCTCCAGTTTCTTTTAGACACTGAACACAGTATCATTAGTTTTACACAGTTTCCTTACAGATAGGAGGAAACTTGAATGACAGAACTTTCTACCACTCAAAATAGGGAGTATATGACCACTAACCTTTACTATAAATCCATGACTAAATTTCTTCCATTGGGACCAGAGAGATATCATGGAGGTAGGACATTTGCCTTGCATGCAGGATAGTGGTTCAAATCCTGGCATCTCATATGGTCCCCTGAGCCTGCCAGGAGTGATTTCTGAGCTTAGAGCCAGGAGAAACCCCTGAACACTGCCGGGTGTGATCCAAAAACCAAAAAAAAAAAAAAAAAAAATCTTCCATTGTCACATGACACTGAATAAAGTCGGCTAGCCAGTTTGGAAAGATGATATAATTCACCATAATAATCAAGTTTTATTCTTTTTTTTTTTTTGGGTTTTTCAGGCCACACCCATTTGATGCTCAGGGGTTATTCCTGGCTAAGCGCTCAGAAATTGCCCCCGGCTTGGGGGGACCCTATGGGACACACGGGGGGATCGAACTGCGGTCCTTCCTTGGCTAGTGCTTGCAAGGCAGACACCTTACCTCTAGCGCCACCTCACCGGCCCCAATAATCAAGTTTTATTCTTTTTTTTTTTTTTTTTTTTGGTTTTTGGGCCACACCCGGCAGTGCTCAGGGGTTACTCCTGGCTGTCTGCTCAGAAATAGCTCCTGGCAGGCACGGGGGACCATATGGGACACCGGGATTTGAACCAACCACCTTTGGTCTTGGATCGGCTGCTTGCAAGGCAAACTCCGCTGTGCTATCTCTCCGGGCCCTCAAGTTTTATTCTTTTTTTTTTTTTTTTTTGTGGTTTTTGGGTCACACCCGGCAGTGCTCAGGGGTTACTCCTGGCTCCATGTTCAGAAATTGCTCCTGGCAGGCACGGGGGACCATATGGGACGCCGGGATTCGAACCGATGACCTTCTGCATGAAAGGCGAACGCCTTACCTCCATGCTATCTCTCCAGCCCCCAAGTTTTATTCTTTTTTTTTTTTTTTTGGTTTTTGGGCCACACCCTGTGACGCTCAGGGGTTACTCCTGGCTATGCACTCAGAAGTTGCTCCTGTCTTCTTGGGGGACCATATGGGACACCGGGGGATCGAACCGCGGTCCATCCTAGGCTAGCGCAGGCAAGGCAGGCACCTTACCTCCAGCGCCACCACCCGGCCCAAATGTAATATATATTTTTTGTGGTTTTTGGGTCACACCCAGCAGTGCTCAGGGGTTACTTCTGGCTCCATGCTCAGAAATTGCTCCTGGCAGGCATGGGGGACCATATGGGACGTCGGGATTCAAACCAATGACCTTCTACATGAAAGGCAAATGCCTTACCTCCATGCTATCTCTCCAGCCCCCCAAGTTTTATTCTTAAAAAAAAAACTATATAAAATTCAAAGCCCCAGAGGTCTGGAACTATATGTACAATGGATAAGGCATTTGACTAGTACATGCCTGACTGGGTTCATTCCCCAATCCCTAAAATCCTCTATGGTCCCCTGAGTATCACCAGGAGTCATTCCTGAATACACAGCTTGGAGTAACCCCCAAGCACCCCGGATGTGGTCCCAAAACCAAGATAAATAAATTTAAAAGAGGGCAAAATGATAGCGCAGAGGGTAGGACATTTGCCTTGAGTATGGTTGACCCAGATTTGATCCCCAGCATCCTATATGGTTCCCTGAGCCTTTGAGGAGTAATTTCTGAGATCAGAGCCAGGATTAACCACTTAATGCCACTGGGGTGGTTCCAAAACAAAAAAAAAATTAAATGTATTAATTAATTTAAAAATAAAAAACCTTATTGCTCAACATTATCCTTCTGTCAGCCTGTGAAAATCTGTATTCTGCCACTAAACTATACACACGTAGGTCACGTTTTGATGGTAAAAGTACAATTGATTACTGTCACAAGGAAGGCAGTAGTAGCATGAGAATTATAACCACTTGTAGCCAATGTTTTTGTAGTTAAATGCCTCTTTATGATGTAAATTGTATATTATAAAAATAGCATTTTCAAAGTTATAGCCAAGGCTATTCAGAAGAAAAGCAAGAAAACTACCTGAGATCAAGTTCTTATTGAATTTGCAGAAAAAGCCACTGAATATTACTCAGGATTCTCATTGATTTGCATTTAGAACTGGTATGTCCTACCACAGAGATTTTAATGAAATGATTCTGCATAAACAAAAGGAGCCATTCTTGAGACCAAGCTGTCTGCTTGCTGTGACAAATGACACCCATTCAGAGTGATATCTGCCCCCCAAATCTAGCATTCTCACTCAATACATACACATACACAAATCACACCCATTCAGAATGATATCAGCCCCCCAAATCTAGCATTCTCACCCACCCTGTTTTCGTTATCAGAAGTACTTCAGTTGATAGTGTTTAGTGGTTGAAACTTAGCATTGTATGTGGTCATAAGGTTCTGGGAGTTGTTGTGAATTACCATAACTATTTTTTGTGCTTAACCAATCAGGTCCTTAAACTCAGAGGACAATAGCAAGCATAGAAGGGAAAAGTAGGGGCCCGAGTGGTAGCACAGCAGTAGGGTGTTTGCCTGGCACGTGGCTGACACAGAACAAACCCGGGTTCTATCCCCCGCATGCCATATGGTTCCCTGAGATATGTCAGCTTGATTTTAACTTCCCTAATAAAAGTGATTCTGAACATGGTTTTATGTACTTATGTACATTATGCACTCTCTTCTTCTGAGAAAAAGATGCCAAGAAGTGGAATCACTGGGTCCAATGAAATCCTTTTTCTCACTTTCTGGAGAAACTACTACTCTTTCCCATAGGGACAGAACCAGACAACATTGCTACCAGTGGTGATTGAGGAGCATTCTATTTTCACCACATCCCTGACAACTCTGGCTGTTTCCAATGTTCTGGTATATGTCATTCTCAGTTGATGGGTGTGGTCAAAATATTTTAAGTAGTAAAATAAAAGAATAAAATAAGATCAATGAAATATATTGTAGTTAATACAATTAACCATAAAGTGAATATCACAGAAAATAACACAGAAATAAAAATAAATAAAGCTGGAGAGATAGTACAGGGTTTAAGCTCAATGCTGACCTCAGGTAGATCCCAGGGATTGTATATAGTCCTCTGAGCACCGCCAGGAGTGAACTCTGAGTACAGTCAGAAGTAAGCATTTATCACAAATATGTGTGCTCCCCCAAAAGCCCAAATATAAACATTAATTGCAATGACATAAAATCATATTTTAATTTAAATATCTATGAAATAAAGTCATACAGGATTCTAACACATAATTGTGTTTTGTGCTCTAGTATTTATTAAACCAGTAAGGGCCTTCACCGTGTATTTTAGCAAATGTGTATGTTAATTTCCCTTTTATGTTGTCTGCTTAGAAAAAACAACCAGTACCCCTTTATCTCTTCTCTTATTACCTCCCCACTCCCCTATGCTAACTTTAGGTACTTTGTCTTTACACTGTTAATATTTGCAAAGTTTTTCCTCAACCGCCCCCCCCAAATCACCAATATAAAGAGCAGTAGTAGGTGCATTTACAATGACAATGACTACGTTAACTATCCATCCCCCACAAATCCATCACCATCCCGACTATTTGAGGGATCTTTTACAAACAACCTTGAACCACAGGGTCTGTCCTCTTGAGAGGAGTACTGCATGTGGCTCTCGCACGCCACCCAGTGGTCAATGAAACGATAGTCAACGTTCCTGCCCTCCATAACAGTTTAGGTTACATGTTCACAGCAGTAAATGTTTACCGTTCTGATGCAGAGAGTTTGTGTACCTAACCAAGTGACATTCTCACCAACAGCAAATCAGGGTTGATTTTTCACCACATCCCTGTCACACTGGCAATTTCTAGTTATATTATATATAATATATCAGATATATGCAATTTTCATCATTTTGATTTGCATTTTCCTAATACTAAGTGTTTAAGAACACTTCTAACTGGATGAATGCCTACTGGCCATCCATATCTCCACTTTGGAGTAATACGTACTTCTCTCCTCTTCCCACGTTTTTGTGTTTTTTTAAAGATATTTATTGGAGTTTGATGAATTAGACTGGTGTATATAATAAGTAGAAAGATTTATTCTTCATTTTTTCAAATGTACACAGAGGTGAGCTACCAGAAGTCCTTCTAGTAAATCCCAATTATGTCATGACTTTCTTTTTTCCTTTAAATATATTTTTATTTAAGTAACATGATTATAGTTGGGTTACAGTCACAAACAACATCCCTCTTCACCAGTGTAACATATTTTTTTGGATTTTGGCATTTTCATTTCTGTAAACTAGGATCAAGGGTCTGTCCCCTTTGAAACTTTCCATTCCCTTGCCATGCTATTCTATATACCACATTTAAGTAAGTCCATGTCCTGGCTTACTTCCTACACCCAACATGAGATCCTCCAGTTTCATTCAAGTTGCAGCCAATGACATAATTTCTTAATTCCTTGTGGCTACATGACATCTTCCAGTTCAATTCATGCAATGAATTCAGTGACTACATCAGTACCTGTGGCTGCATAGTATTCCATTACATTCTAATCCTATATTCCTGCACTAAATGTTGTGTGATTATCAGCAACAAAAGGACTGATCTAAAAGTAACACAGCTGGAAAAACTAAAAGCATCATAAGCTGAGACCAGGGAGATCATGTATTGTATAAGGAAATAAACACGCGAAATATGTTTCTTCTATGTACCAGACCTCCAGGTCAAATCCCAGAATAGTGAAGCCTCCAAACTCCACCAGATGCATCTTTCCCAGTCCTGGAACACTCCCCAGGTGTGGTCCTCCTGGGCCTCACAGCACCATATCGCTAGCTGAAGCACTGTCAGGCCTGGCACTGCCATTAAAATATCACAGGAAGTGTTAAGTCTTGTATAGATTCCTTAATCATTATTGAACATACATCTTTGGTTATCATTACCATTTTAGTTTGGTGTATTTTATCCAGGCTTTTAAATATATATGCATATTTTGAGGCCATACTTGCTGATGCTCAGGGGTTACTCCTGGCTCTGCACTCAGAAATTACTCCTGGACAGATCAAGGGGCCTTATGAAATGCTGAGGATCGAATCTGGGTAGGCTCTGTGCAAGGACAGTGCCCTCCCGGTTGTACTATTTCTCCATCCCTTTCCAGCCTTTTTAAAGGCTATTGTTTGCCAGCATGGTTATTCTTCAGCTTTTTACTTTTCAGCCTATTGATCCAGACAGTCTTTATCAAATATCTCTTGTAAGTAGCAAAAAATTGGGTTCATTTTCACTCAGTTAATTACTCTGTCATTTTAATTAGTAAATTTAAGCCATTGAGTGAAATTATTAAAATGAACAAGTTTAGTATCATATTTTATATAGATTCTAAGTTTTTACAAAATTGTCTTTTTTTTTTTTTTTTTTTTTGGTTTTTGGGTCACACCTGGCAGTGCTCAAGGGTTACTCCTGGCTCTTTGCTCAGAAATCACTCCTGGCAGGCTCAGGGGACCATATGGGATGCTGGGATTCTAACCACTGACCTTCTGCAGGAAAGGCAAACATCTTACCTCCATGCTATCTCTCCGGCCCCCAAAATAGTCTTTTTTAATGGCCTCCTTTACCTCCCAAGTACTTTGATATCCACCTTTATTATTGTAATCAGGTTCCATTTGCCTCTTCTTATTTGTGCCTAACTTTGTATTGAGACTATCATTACCTTTTTTTGTTTGTTTTGTTTTGTTGTTTTGGGGGGGTCACACTTGCAGTGCTCAGGGGTTACCTGGCTCTATGCTCAGAAATCGTTCCTGGCAGGCTCAGGGGACCATATGGGATGCCAGGATTCGAACCACTGACCTTCTCCATGCTATCTCTCCGGCCCCTATCATTACCTTTGGTATTTGTAAGTTATATCCCCTCTTTAATTCAAAGCATCTGAGCTTTAAGCTCATTATACTCATCTTCCTCCTTTCATGCATTTTGTATTTCAAGTATCTTACTTCTTCCAATTAGGGTTTTTAGATTTTTAGAGGAGATTATTTAACTTGCAAAACTGGTATAATGTGTTTTGGGGTTAAACCCAGCAATGCTCAGGGCTTACTCCTGGTTCTACCCTCAGGGATCACTCCTGGAGTGAAGGGGATCAAAGCCATAAAGGCCACATGCAAGACAAGTACCTGGTTCTTCTGATTCACTTGATTCATATCCTTGTGTAAATAAGAAATATTCATGTAGGATATTTGTAATCTTAATATTTTCCACGAGTTCTAGATAAATTATACTAATTTCTTGATACAGCCTGGGTTCAATTTTGGGGGGAATTTGGGGTTATACTCAGAGGTTCTCAGAGTTTACTCCTAGCTCTGCACTTAGAGATCACTGCTGGCAAGACTCCAAACCATATGGCCTGCTGGGTATTGAACCAAGGTGGGCTGTGTGCAAGGCAAACACCCTACCTACTATACTATCTCTCTGGTCCTTCAAATTTTGGTTTTGATTTTTGCTACAATATATAGAATGCAAAAATAATAATAGATCTGATTCATTTAGGAAACTAAAATGATCTTTAGCATTTTATAAGGAAGCATAACAGAAACTCTAAGAGTAAGAAATCCTTTAAAGCAGAGGTTCTAAAGCCTACTTGGTCTATGCCACTATTTCAGAAAATAAAATCACTCCACAAGAAAATACTGACCTTGAGTGAGCATAAATAAAGTTGTTGCTGAAAAAGTGCATTTAGTGTTATATGTTGGTTCATGGGCATTGTATGAAAGATTTGCATACAAATGTAGATGCTTACAAATTCAAAGTTTAGGGCCAGAGTGACAGTACAACAGGTAGGTGCTTGTCTTGCATAAGCCAACCAGTGTTCAATCCTCAGCATTGCATATGGTCCCGGGAACACTGCTTGGAGTAATTCCTGAGTGCAGAGCCAGTAGTAACCCCGGAGCACCATTGGGTGCGGCAAAAACAAATGTCGGTACAGTGTTTGCTTGCACATGGCTGACCTTAGTTTCCCAGCATTCCATGTGGTCTCCTAAGCCTGCCAGAAATAATTTCTGAGTACTCAGCCAGGGGTGACCCATGAGCACTAGAGTGTAGCCACCCAAACAAAAGAAAACAAATAAGAATGCAAAGTGTATTGTACAATTTAAATAGATGTGTCTGGGTCTCTCCCCAATGTCCAGATGAATCCTTCTGCCTGTGTATGACACCTCTTGTCCTATTTACAGATGCTCAGTCTGATTATGACATCCTAGTCCTCTCCATGCCTTCAGTGTCTTGTCCCTATCCTGTTCTCTGCCTAGTGTACACATATTCCTGGTCTGAAATCTCTAGCTGGAACCTTGAAATCTGTGTCTCTTGCTCTAATTTGCTACTCTGTAATCTGTCATTGGGCCTGTCAGATGTACCCCAGTGGCTCTGTCGTCTTGGCTTTCCTTGATTTTCAGCCATGGCCAACTGTGTATGTATGGGCTTGGGAAGGTAAATTCCCTGGCTAGGAACTTCCTTTTGACTCCTATTAAGCCCCTCCCCACTGTCCCCACCATAACCTATTTTGACTGGTTTCTTTTTAGGTGAGTGAAATTTAAAGTGACCAATTCAATTAAGTAATTGACATGTGACTCCTCTCATTCCCAGCACAATAAACTTAACTCCCTAGAAGGTGCTATCATTCCCTTTGGAAAACACTTCCAAGTCTTAATGAATAATTGCAATTACTTCCTCCTGAACAAGAATTTCCAAACACAACCTGAAATACCACAGGAAATTTATCACAAAATTTTTGTTTGTCACATAGCATATGTGGTACATGAACACTAGAGAGAATGCTAATAGGAACTCAAATGCATTTAAAGAATGAACAATACTTTTTTACTTTGAATTATTTCTTATGTATTTTAATGTCCCATGCCAGTCACAAATATATACAATTATAGAATACTAGTATGTTTTTTAAAAGTGTATCCTAATGTTCTTTGATCACAAACAGGACCACAAACATTACCAACATGAAAGTTGCTAGAAATGAGGCATAAATAGCCCATTAACAGTTAAATTAGACTTCTGGGTCTTGTGACTTTAATCAGCAAAACTGATCTACTGGATCTTGTCGAAATGCAAGTTCTGAACCTGCCTCAAGAGTAGAAGCAAGGGCTTAAGTTTTTAGGGAAAAAAAAACTTCACAAATTATTTTAGCGCATTGGGAAGCTTTGATTCAGTTCCTAAAAGTTAAATAAGCATTCTATATTTGAGGGTGGAAGTTTTGCAAATGTGAGAAACCAGAAAAATGATCAAAATATATAGTTTTATATTTTATGAAAACTGCCTTACTATCTCAGAATACCTTCCTAGCTCAAATTACCTTATTATTTTAGACTAACTTACTAGCCCAGACTTTTTTTTTTTGCATTTAAGTGCATTTCTGTCTAAGGAAAGGAAAAAGGACTATACCTCAGAAAGTGGCTCTGCTCTCAGAGATCACTCCTGGAGAGCTCAGAGGACTATTTGGGCACCCTAGATCCAAGTTAGGTGATCTGTATGTAAAAAGAAAAAGCACCCTACAGGCGGCATAATTGCTCTAGCTCTTCTACCTCAGAAATGTTATGAGTTACAATTTTTCTTTTCTTATTATTTTTGGTTTTGGGGTCACATCCACCAACAATCAAAGGTTACTTCCAGCTCTGCATCTCCTGGTGTTGCTGGGAGAACCATATAGGATGCTAGAGATCAAACCCAGGTTTGCTGCATGCCAGGTGAATACCCTACCTGCTCTACTATCTCCTCAGTCCTAAGTTTCACAGACTTTTATAATGAATAAGCCAAAATTTATTTATTAACTTGTTTCTGACTTTACTTTTGCACCTTGTTCCATGTGGATCAATTTCTACATTCATATAAATGATCAGTATTGTGCTTTCAAATTTTTTCCTTTATGGCTACATAGATTAATTAGTACATTAAATTAAATGGTACATGCCCTACTCGTCTCATTTCCTTCCTGATTTTCCCAATTCTATTTCTATGTAAGAGAAGTGGGGGGGTCATTTGAAGATATTTTGAACTAAATATTAGAAAGCATCTCCCAGAATGGTATTTCATATTCTAGTAGCTCCAAAACATAAACAACTTCCAATCTATTTTGTTTTAAAACACCTTTTATGAGTCTAACTGCCTGTAATTACAGAGAACTGTTCCCTTGAATTAATCAATAAATGAAAAAAATTGTCCTCTATTACCTTAGTGGCTGCTGCGCGGTGGTGAACAGGTCTGAAACAGCGGCGCCATGAGGATTAAGGAGACAAGACAGAAATAAAAGCAAAAAGTATGTGGGTGGGAGGACTCACAGCCCCGTGGACTGAGTTTAGACTATCCAGCACAAACCATATTTATTACCTTAAACCAACAATCATCAGAAGAGGAGGCAAACATTCACAGACATTTGCCTATCTATGCTAATACAACCTGGCTAAACTTTTACATATCAAAGGGTACTGACTGATGGGGCAGAAATCTCTAAAGTGGGCTTTTCTCAAGGGCATTTTCTCTGGGAGAAGTAGTAGAGATAAAGGGGTTCCAGAACCCCTGAAGCAGTTCTCCACTTACAATGCTGGCTTTCTGGCATTATTAAAGGCCCCATAAACCACTTATCCAGCCCCTCTAGGTAGTTTGTCTGACTTAACCCCTTCTTCCCCAACACCTTAGGACCTGCAAATTAACTGGAACTCACATAATCAGGTAAAGAGTCATACGAATGTTAATATTTTATGTACAGGTGTATTTACCTAAAACAATTGAAAAGCTTAAGAAGCAGTTACACCCAGGAGTTAACCAAGTAGTTAAACCCAAGAGCTTACCCACTATTTTAATAAAAGGTAAGTATAAAAAATAATTTAATACATTGTGTAGAAGTGACTCAAGAGAGGAAAGAGAGTGTGGGTACTTAGGAACAGTAAATTATGGAAAGGTGATTAGAAAATCCATAGTTCCCTAAGGGTTGTTTGGCAAGATTTATTGTCGCAATCTAAAGTTTAGAACTTCTGGGATTAAATTATTGATAATTAATGGCAAGTTACTTAATCTTAATGGTACTATTTTGTATTTAAAAGTAATTAGCTTTTGGTCTTAAAACTATCAAAAGAAGGAGCAGGAGAGATAGTACAGCAAGTGGGTAGAGTACTTATGTTGCAGTCTGTCAACCAGGGTTCAATTCCTGGACTCTACCCATAAGTTCCCCTGAGCCTTCGAGGAGTGATTCCTGAGCATGAAGTCAGAATTAAGTCTTTAGTACAGCCAGGGGTGTTTCCCATAAATATATACACATTAAACAAGCCATGAAAGAATTACCCATGATAATGATAAATTACATTAATATATCAAAGCCACTTTACTTTAAATTATATTTCTAATTAGTCTCTCCAATTCAAGCATTATTATATTATTTATCCCAGTTTCTAATGACTACTTTTTAACTGTGCTACATCCTTGGGGGGAATTTTTCTAACTAAAGGAATGGTTTTGTTTTATTTTGTTTTGTTTTGGGGGGGCACACAGGAGTTACTCTTGGCTGTGCGCTCAGAAATTTCTCCTGGCAAGGGGGACCATATGGGATGCTGAGGATCAAACCTGTGTCCGTTCTGGGTCGCCGAGTGCAAGGCAAACACTCTACAGCTGTGCACCCCTCTGGCCCTCTAAGAATGTTTTAATTTCCATGAGTATTAAGACTTTCTCAGAGTTGAAATAAGAAAGGTGATTTAATTTGATAGTTTGTTATATGCTGCTTTAGGTCACATTAGATAAAATAAAGTCTCTCTTTTGCATTATCTCTTTAAAAGCTAATGAAAAAAACACCCACCCAATCAAACAAATAATCCATTTCCTCTTTAGCCTTTTATTATTTCAAGAGTAAGTCCTAAAGGACTTTGGTTAGTCAATCATAAACATAAATGCATAAAAATTTTATCCATAACCATTCAAGTTTTTGTATTCTTATATTTATATAAGACAGAAATTTTAATATATCAAAAGAAATTTTGGAGTTTTTCTATAAAAATAAAATAATTATATGCAAATTCTTGCTACTCAGTTTTTTTGTTGCTTACTTATTCCGTGAAAATAACTCCTTATAAAAGTAGCATTTCAGGGTTGGGTAAGGTGCGACCTATCCCAATTAGATCCCTAACACTACATGACCCTGCTGAGCATTGCTGGGTATAGCCCTGAGGCCCCCAAGCCCAACTAGATATGGCACTGATGTTCCCGTAACTTCAGAAATAGAGGAGTACCATATTCTCAGGCTTGACCACACCACCAAACCATACCACCTGACTACACTACCAGCCCTGTTGGCTGAGATTAAGTGGGAGTGACACAGATGTGTGTATGTACCTGTACACTTCTTGATTGACTCCCAAAAATAATATTTAATATACTTAAATTCTAATAATCATTAAGATAAAATGGAGGACCTTTACACACAGTCAAGTACTAAATAAGGAAACCATTATCTTCATGATAGCCAATAACTACAGAATAAAATGAAATTTTATTGAAAGCTAAAAACAGCATTACTTACTCATACTTCACAGCCCCCTAAGAGTTTGAAAGTACCCAGCTTTGTACATGGGAGCTGTTCACCTGTACTCTGGAACATGTTGCTCTAGTATTTGCCCTTTTGACTTGTATTGTCCATTGGCCTTCATTGCTTCTATTACATGCCCTAAGGTATGTGACCACCTAGACACAGCAGTTCCTTTGTCGCTGATGATCACTCACCAGCATTATAGGAAAGGATCTGTCCTTTTGAATGTCTCACAGCACACTTTTGAAATCTTTCTGAAAACAGTTGATCTTACCTACCCACAAAACTTTGTATTGATCTCACACACCTATTTCTACTATCTCAGCAGCCATATGCATCACTGCCACAGTTCAGAATTCATATATCACCACTCTTATCACACAGAGAATTAAAAAATATTTCTAAACACAACTGAGTTCCTACTTTGGGATGATGGAGGTAGGACATTCATTTTTTCACAGAGGGAATCCCTCTGTAATATTTACACAATACATTTGAATCCCACAACCTGAATAAGACAATGACTGTATACATTTGCTCAATATTTAAATTACATCAGATAATTTGTCTACTGTATTTTCTGGTGTATAAGATGACTGGGCGTATAAGAAGACCCCCTAATTTTGCAGTTAAAACATAGGTTTAGGCCTATATTCACTGTATCAGACAGAACGTTCCTGTGCTGCAACTGTATGTACCAAGTGAGCCAATCACAACAAGCAAAGTTTCAAAGGTTATACTGTAATAGACTTCCTCTCTGACTCTGCTCAATCTGAGCAGGCTTTTTACAATGTAGATTCGGGTCCAGAACATTGTCTAATTTGCATGCATAAAAGCCTGCTTGAATTGGCTGAGTTAGAGAGGCACCCAAGCAGCCTTGCAGTGATTGGTGCAGGATCGAGTTGGAAAATTTTTTTTGTGGCAATATTCAGACAATTTTCGTTTAGTCTCATATTGAAACATTTTTCGGGATATACTAGGCATATAAGACGACCCCGATTTTCGGTTGACTTTTTTGTTTCAAAAGTTTTCTTTTTTTAATTTTGTATGTTTAATTATGAGAACAAAGATGCAAAGAAAGAGGACAAGGTAAAGTTAACAGTGGAAGGACAATCACCCATAAACAGAATTCTCAATAGTCGTCCCATTGCTGATATCTTAACTTTGAACTTTCAGCCAAAGAACATTAAGAATAATAAAACAGAACCCATGTACAATTACTTTGTCCCTCAAGTCCCCAGATTGTAGTACATAATATTTCTTAGCAGCACACAAAGCAATCTAAAGACATAAAACTTATGTAACTCCTTAAACATTGAAGGCAAAGTACTTTTGTACATTTCCATGCACATGCATATTAGTTTGTTAACCTTAAAAGTTTAAGTGGGTTGTTTTTCTTAAGGATTAGAGTCAAAGGAGTACAGTAAAAATGGTGTTAGAGTGGCAATTATTGTTTGCATAGGCCCACCAAAATATGAGGGACATGGAAAGGAAAAGCCATGGGCTAAATACAAGGAGACCCTACCCCTGAAGTTTCCTGGCATAAGACCCACTCTAGACTCCAGGTAAACTAGTTTGTCCAATCCAGGTCATTGTCTGTAGTGCCAATACACTTTTATTTTTCACACAGTCTCTGTTGTTGGTATCATGTTTCTGTATTAAAGATCCTAGAATCTGCATCTCCTATATTGCAGTCAGGATGGTGCAGAGTGTCCTCTCATTTCACCTCACAATTAAAGGACAATGCAGAGAACCCTGTCCTGTAAGCAGGTCATTGTTGTTGTCAAGTCTTCTTAGTGTTAAGGAAAGTCTCTTTTGAGCAGGTCGATGTCAGAGCCATGGTAGGGTCTTCCCTGGTAGAGGATTGCTTCCAGGTGTTGTTATAAAGAACCTTGGATGTTTCGTAGATAGCTTCCCTGGTTCAGGGGTGAATGGAGGATACCCATTCATCTGAGGCCTGTGCCAGGTCATTATATCAATGTTCAGGGTGTAAGGTCCCATTGCAATACGACATTTGTGTGTTCTAATCTCTATTAGATAAGAACTTATTTGTATGTATTGTATTTTTCCATTTTAATGTGCCTATGCAAACAAGGAACAATGACATTATTGGCGCATATGGGGACCATAAGAACAAGTCCAACAATCCACATGACATGGTTCAATCATAAGCATTAAACTGAGGGATTCTTCCACCAAAATTCCTTATTGAACAGCTCACAAAGAGAAGACAAGATAAAAAGTAGGTAGAATTGTCACAGTAAAAGAATATTTAGAAAGAATTATAGCTGTTAAAGAAAATACACATAGGGCCGGAGAGATGGCTTGGAGGTAAGGCGTTTACCTTTCATGCAGAAGGTCATCGGTTCAAATCCCGGCATCCCATATGGTCCCCCGTGCCTGCCAGGAGCACTTTCTGAGCACAGTTCCAGGAAAAAACCCTGAGCACTGCCGGGTGTGACCCAAAAACCACAAAAAAAAAAAAAGAAAATACACATAAAATATTCAAAAGACATATGTGTCCATTCAAAGGTCATCTTATATGCTGGAAAATACAGTATATTATGTGGGATCAGGCTCAATCCAATTTCTAATCATATATTTTATTTAGGGACAAGTGTTGTAGAATAATTGAAACTTAGCTAAAACAAAGGGAAACATTTATTGGAGCGATAGGACAGCTGCATGGAGAACAGAGATCCAAAAGGCACTCAAGTTGTGATCCACAGTTGCTCTTGATTGGGAATGCCTTTACAGGCAAAAGGGCAGGTTAGTAACAAGGTGGGTTTTATCAATTATTACAGGTTTAATTTGTGGGAAGCTTTGTAGTAGTGACTCAATCGTGGGTAGTCTTTGGTAAGCCAAAGTAGATTCAAATTTTTGGTGTTAGACACACCAAGGTATTTCCAAGCACACAGGACATACCTGGGACCTGAAACCTTCAATATTCTTTTGACTCTGTTTTTTTTTTTTTTTTTTTTTTTTTGGTTTTTGGGTCTCACCAGGCTGTGCTCAGGGGTTACTCCTGGCTCCATGCTCAGAAATTGCTCCTGGCAAGCACAGGGGACCATATGGGACGCCGGGATTCGAACTGATGACCTTCTGCATGAAAGGCAAATGCCTTACCTCCATGCTATCTCTCCGGCCCCTTGACTCTGGTTTTTACAAAAGCTTGAAATGGCTCCAATTTTTGTTTTATATATATATATATATATATATATATATATATATATATATATATATATATATTATATATATATAAGCATCTTTTAAACCCAACAATAATCTCAAGTATAGGGCACTTCCCATCTAGATTAACTCTGATAAGCATAAACTGGTTAAAAATACATCCAATTTATATTACTAAATTAGTCTACTCCACTACCTTCTGGGATAATATTTCCTTACCAAATGAATTATATTACTGTTCTCTGCTCACCTAACCTTTAGTTCCTAAAACATCCCCTACTTCTAAAGCCAGCATTTCAGAGATTACCTAGATAGGAGGGACTATATGATTAAAGGCACCATTGGGTTGAGATATAAATTAATGCATCTGGGTAGAAGTGACTGAGTACAATGTGAGATTCATTCTAAAACAAAAGAGGGAGTAATAAACAACTTATAAATTAGATTCCAACTTCTTTAGTGCAATATGCTACTTTTAGAAAGATAAAACATGGCCATTTTTCAGATAATTTCTACCTTTGTAAGCCACTGTAGTGACATTTTCTGTTACTTGCAATAAACACTTTATTAAGTGATGTTTTAAATATTTCCCTTTTCTTTTCAATTACTTACTTTGGATAAAGGCCATAGTTTCCCATAATACATTTGTTTCTGCCACTCTATGTTCCAACATTAATCCCACCACCACTGTAAAATTCCCTCAACCATTGTCACCAAATTCCCACCCATTCCCAAGCCTGCCACATTGGCAGGCGACACAATAATATATTTTATATTGATTGTTTACAAATAAGTAGTAATTAAATAATTTTTTAAGTATAGCAAAAAAGAAAAATTATGAAAATTATTATATCTCACAACTGGGTCAATAAGTCATTGTCAGGAGGTTTACTAAGCTATTTATTTCTTCTGTTATTATTTGTTTCTCAACATTAGGTGGCTTTTGTGACATGTTGATGTCCACATTGGTGTCCTTCTATTGCGGTGACAGTTTGCAAAAAATTGGAGTTGTCACACAGACTGCCATACATTCCACAATTCCATGCTCTATGGCTTTTATTTCAGAGTCTGAGGGTTTGGGTTTGGCTGACAGGCATTCCAGAAGTATGAGAAGGGCTGTGGGAGGGTGCCTGCACTCACTTCAACAAAGTCCTGGTGATCTCAGCACCATAGGATTGGCCCTATGTTGTAAACGTTGTGAGATTTTAAGATGTATTTCTCTTTTCCTTTCCGAATTGCCCTGTTTATGAGGTTATAAGCTTATAAATTAAAAACATAAAGAAAGAGCTTGGGGTTTGACAACATGTCCGGAGCCTGTAGTCAGTCTCATGACAGTTTTCTTCAAGGGTAGAGACACCCTGTATCTCTCTCTCTCTCTCTCTCTCTCTCTCTCTCTCTCTCTCTCTCAAGGGTAGAGACACCCTGTATATCTCTCTCTCTCTCTCTCAAGGGTAGAGACACCCTGTATCTCTCTCTCTCTCTCTCTCTCTCTCTCAAGGGTAGAGACACCCTGTATCTCTCTCTCTCTCTCTCTCTCTCAAGGGTAGAGACACCCTGTATCTCTCTCTCTCTCTCTCTCTCTCTCTCTCTCTCTCTCTCTCTCTCTCTCTTGGTTTTTGGGTCACACCCAGCAGCGCTCAGAAGTTACTCCTGGCTCTATGCTCAGAAATCACTACTGGCAGGCTCAGGGGACCATATGGGATGCCGGGATTCGAACCGCCGACCTTCTTCTGTATGCAAGATAAAATCCTTACCTCCATGCTATCTCTCGGGCCTCACCCTGTATCTCTTAAGCCAAGGAAATTTCCTTTCCAATTTCCCCAACGTTTTTTCTGTGCCTATGCAAAACAAACAAACCCCTTAATACCCCCCCAAAACCCAAAGGGCTGGAGAGATAGCACAGTGGTAGGGCATTTGCATTGAATGCGGCTGACCTGGGAAGGACCCAGGTTCGATTCACAACATTCTATAAGGTCCCTCTAGCCTGCCAGGAAAGATTTCTGAGAGCAGATCCAGGAACAAGCCCTGAGCAATTCTGGGTGTGGCCCCCAAACCAAAACCAAACCAAAAAAAAAAAAAAAAACTTGCCACATATGCCTCCATTTTTTAAATTTTATTTTATTTTTTATTTACTTTAATTTTTTTTTTTTGGTTTTTGGGCCACACCTGGTGACGCTCAGGGGTTACTCCTGGCTATGCGCTCAGAAGTCGCTCCTGGCTTGGGGGACCATATGGGACACCGGGGGATCGAACCGCGGTCCGTCTCCTAGGCTAGCGCAGGTAAGGCAGGCACCTTACCTCCAGCGCCACCGCCCGGCCCCTAATTTTTTTCTTTTAGTTTTATTTATATGTACAGCTTGTAGATAGGGGCTCCAGCCATTTTTTTTTACAGATCATAGAACATGAATCATCTTGTTCTGCCTCAGATTTCTATGTCTTCCTACAAACTGAGAAAAAAAAAGTGGATAGGACTCAGGGGCCAAGCAGTCTCAGATTTATTGAGTGGAAATAAGAAATGGTCAAACCTAAATACCCAAACCAAAGTCAATGACAATAGAATCAAGAGACCCAAATTATAACAAGCTATACACAAAAGGGACTGGTTACACTAACATTCCAGGGGGCTAAGGGTGGAAGTATGGGATGATTGCTGGAAACTATGGTGGAGGGAGGTCAACACTCGTAGTGGAATGACCCTAATTCACTGTCACTATGTACCTGAGATGCAACTGTGAAAGACTTATAATTCACATTGGTCTCAATTAAAAAAAGAAAAAGAAAAAAGCACCGGGGCCCAAATGATAGCACACAGCATCCCATATAGTCCCCTAAGCCTGCCAGGAGCGATTTCTGAGTACAGAGCCAGGAGTAACCCCTTAGTGCTGCCAGGTGTGGCCCCAAACAAAAACAAACAAAAAACCATGTTAATATTAAGAGAATAGAAATACTGCATGGAGCCATTACCAAAACACAGTATACTATAGTATTTAGGAGTACAGAAATAAAGACCAATCTATTTGCATTCCAGTTCTTAACTGCTATGTTCTTTTTGTGTTGCTATCTGGTAATCAGTTCCTTTTCTGTCAGTTAAACAGACTACGAGGGGCTACCTCATTTTTGTTAAAGAATAAAGTAGTTAAAAAAAGAATAAAGTGGGCCCGGAGAGATAGCACAGCGGTGTTTGCCTTGCAAGCAGCCAATCCAGGACCTAAGGTGGTTGGTTCAAATCCCGGTGTCCCATATGGTCCCCCGTGCCTGCCAGGAGCTATTTCTGAGCAGACAGCCAGGAGTAACCCCTGAGCATCACCGGGTGTGGCCCAAAAACCAAAAAAAAAAAAAAAAAAAAAAAGAATAAAGTAGTTCGGTGCAAGTAGTAGGGCATTTGCCTTTCATGTGCTGACCTAGGACAGATCACAGTTCGATCCCCTGGTGTCCCATATGGTACCCCCCAAGCCAGGAGGAATTTCTGAGTGCATAGCCATAAGTAACCCCTGAGCATCACCAGGTGTGGCCCAAAAACCAAATTAAAAAAAAGAATAAAGTAGTTGAAAAATGAAAACATAAAGAAAATGTTGTAATATATATTAATACTTAATGATAGCTGTAGTATTGTAAGTTGAATAATGTTTCAGGAAACTTTCTGGAAATTTCAGGTTGCTAAAAGTAGTTTAATAAATTTTGCAAAAAGAATAAACCATGGAAGGCCTGGCAGCCAAAACCTTACCCACAGGTGTTGCTATAATGTCTGTATTGGCAAGCTCCATAGACTCACTCTATTCTTGAAAGAGATATAAACCAAGCTGTGAAAATTCATTGGTATCCTGGCATTGCAGCTGAAAACAGGCCTTTTCGGAAGGAGAGGAGGGCCAAGACCCTGCTCTGCTGAATCCTTGCGAGTTGCATCCACCACCTACAATCGCTGCTTTGCCAATGGTCCACTTTACTAGTTTACCACTGATCTCTGCAGTGACACCTAACTGACCAAAACTCCAGGTATGTTGGTATGCTTTAAACCTTTTACATTTATATCTGCCTTTAACCTTAAACAGATGAAATTTCTGCAGGCAACAACAAAATTGTGAAAACTGTAAATAAGTAATTCTAGACGAAAGTGGACAGTATCAAGAATGAAGGAAACATGGGAACAGAATAATAGCACAGCAGATAGGGCATTTGTTTTGCAAGCTGCTGACCTGGATTAGATACCCTGTATTCTATATGGTTTAATGAACCTGCCAGGCATAACACCTGAGCACCACCAAGTGTGGCTTCAAATCCCCCCAAATAAAAACATCTTGTGCCCTTCCCCCAGGGACTCAGGCGCCGGCAGGCCGACTGAGCCCAGGTTCCCCGCGCGGCCCAGCCCCTCCCCCAGGGACTCAGGAGCGCCCCGAGGGAGTCCCGGTCCCCCCGCACGGCTGCCTAGCCCACCATCTCCCCCAGGGAACACAAGCGCCGAAGAGAGTGGATTGAGCAAGACCCCTCCTCTGGGTGGGCGCCTGGAAGGGCAACTTCAACAACCCGAATAGACAGGGGAGACAGGACCAGACATCTGGACCCTCAGGAGACCTAGAACAGTCCAGCCCATCGGGCCCTGGAGCGGACCAGAGACTCCCCAAGGAGGAGGGCAGAGCCCGCAGGGTTGGGCGGAAAAAACTCCTTCAACGGAGGCCTGGGGGGGGCAGAGCTCCATTGACTCTCAGAGAGAGGAGGGGGGATAGAGAGCTAGGCTCAACAGCGCCAGCAACCATTGTGGCCAGGAGCGGATCTGCACCGCTGACAGAACTAGGGAGCGGAAAAGGGACAAGACCCACAGGGAAGGCTGATCTCTAGGTAGCAAAGGGGAGGAGAAAGAGCTAGGTTCAACAAGCTCACCCAACAGGCCCCTCTAGAACCACCTTCAGGAAGGGGACCAAAGCAGGACGAAAATAGAAGACACAGCACTCCAAAACACACCATTAAATATAAAGAACTATGCGTAAATCAAGGAGATCCCTAACAACAGGAGACACCATGACAAATTTTAGCAAGTTCCCAAGCCCACCAAAACGCACAGATCCATGGGAAGAAGACTTAAAAGCGGTCATGAGGAAGGAAATGCAAGAATTACTAAAACAAATGAAAGAAACCTTAGCTACCGAATATAAGAAATCCATGGAGGAACGAATAAGCCAAATTAAAGAAGAAATGTCAAAGAACATGAGAGAGTCTATACAAAAAGAAGTGAAGGATTTAAAAGACAAAGTAACAAGCCTTACGAGCAGAAACACAGAGTTGGAGAAGCACATCGAAGAACTCGAAGGAAAACTGCAAACAAAAAAAGATCAAGAAACCAACAAAGAAATAAAAGGCAAAGCACTGGAAGGAAAAATTCAATATCTAATGAACAAAGATAAAAGAAACAATCTAAGAATTGTGGGTATACCAGAAGGGGAGGAAATAGGGAAGGGGGAAGAACAGGTAGTCAGGGAGATAATAACAGAGAACTTCCCCACCCTCTGGAAAGAAACCTCAGGGCAAATCCAGGAAATCAAGAGGGTCCCTAACAAGATAGATCCTAACAAATCGACACCAAGACATATAATAATCCAAATGGCAAAAAACAAAGAGAAAGAGGAACTTCTTAAAGCAATAAGGGAGAAAAAAAACCTCAAGTACAAAGGAAAGGACATAAGAATCAAACCGGATCTCCCATTTGAAATAATTCAAGCAAGAAGACAGTGGAATGACATATTTAAACGACTGAATGAAAGAAATTTCCAACCCAGGGTCCAATACCCAGCAAAACTATCATTCATATGGGAGAGCAGACTAAAAACATTCTCAAACATGAACGAACTTGAACTATTTGTGCAAACTAAGCCGATCCTAAGCGACTTACTCAGAGACGAATTACACAATCCAAACCCCCGATTGTAACAACAACCACCCCACACAATACAACAGCACAACAGTCCTCTCTCTCAATAATTTCCCTAAATGTTAACGGACTAAACTCTCCAATTCAAAGACACATAGTAGGGAACTGGGTTAGGAAAAATAAACCGGACTTCTGCTGTCTACAAGAAACACACCTACAACTACAGGACAAGCATAGGCTTAGAATAAAAGGATGGAAAGTAATTATACAGGCCAATGGAAAACAAAAAAGAGCAGGGACAGCCATTCTAATATCAGACCAAATTGCATTCAATATCAAGAAAGTGATCAAAGACAAAGAGGGTCACTACCTACTGATCAGAGGAACATTAGATCAAGAAGTACTAACCCTGGTCAATATCTATGCACCGAATGTAGAGCCAGCAAAATATGTGAGGCAACTGCTCGCAAACCTGGAGAAACACATGAAGGGAAATGTGAGAATAGTTGGGGACCTCAATACTCCACTATCACCACTGGACAGATCCACCAAACAGAAAAATAGCAAAGCAATAAGAGCCCTAAATGAAAAATTAGAAGATCTAGGACTAATAGACCTATATAGAGCTCTCCACCCCCAGAAAGCAGAATACACATTCTTCTCAAACCCACATGGAACCTTCTCCAGAATAGACCATGTCTTAGGATACAAAGCCAACCTATATAAGACCACAAAGGTAAGGATCATTAGAAGTACCCTTTCAGATCACTATGCAACAGAGGTCAAAATTCATGTCAAGAAGAAGCAATGGAGAAAAACTAATACCTGGAGATTAAACAACATGCTGCTCAACAACAGCTGGATCAAAGAACAACTCAAGGAAGAAATAAAAAGATTCCTTGAGACAAATGATAATGAAGAGACAACATGTCAAAATTTATGGGACACAGCAAAAGCAGTAATTAGGGGGAAACTCATAGCAATACAGGCCTATGTCAAGAAACAGGAAAATAACAAAACCAACAGTTTAAAAGATCACCTCAAAGAATTGGAACAACAGCAACAGAGAAATCCAACCACATCCAGAAGGCAAGAAATAATAAAAACCAGAGCAGAAATAAACAACATCGAAACTAAGAAAACAATACAAAAAATCAATGAGACCAGGAGTTGGTTTTTCGAAAAAATAAACAAGATAGACAAACCATTGGCAAAACTCACCAAAAAAAAGAGGGAAAACACCCAAATCAGTAGGATCACAAATGAAAGGGGAGAGATTACAACAGAACCCCAAGAAATACAACATATCATGAGATCATATTATGAACAACTATACGCAACTAAGCTAGAGAACCCAGTAGAAATCGACAGATTCTTGGAAAAACACCCTCTTCCAAGACTGGAAAAGGAAGATATAGAAAGTCTAAACAGACCAATTACCTCAGAGGAAATCGGAGATGTAATTAAAAAACTCCCTAAGAAAAGCCCAGGCCCAGATGGATTTACAGGTGAATTCTATCAAACATTTCAAGAAGACTTGCTACCACTTATCCATAGGCTCTTCCAAACCATAGAAAAAACAGGAATCCTCCCCAACTCCTTTTATGAGGCTAATATCACACTCATCCCCAAAGAAGGCAAAGACACCACCAAAAAAGAAAACTACAGACCAATCTCACTAATGAACATAGATGCAAAGATACTCAACAAAATCTTAGCAAACAGAATCCAGCACTTCATCAAAAAGATCATACATCACGACCAAGTGGGATTCATACCAGGAATGCAAGGTTGGTTCAACACACGCAAATCAATCAACATAATACACCACATCAACAACATGAAAGACAAAAACCACATGATCATATCAATCGATGCAGAGAAGGCGTTTGACAAAATCCAACATCCTTTCATGTTAATGACACTCAGCAAAATAGGGTTAGAAGGAACCTTCCTCAAGATAGTCACAGCTATATATGAAAAGCCTACAGCCAACATTATACTCAATGGTGAGAAACTAGAAGCATTCCCACTAAGATCAGGAACTAGGCAAGGCTGTCCACTCTCTCCATTCTTATTCAATATAACCTTAGAAGCCCTAGCAATAGCAATCCGACAAGAGAATGGAATCAAAGGAATTCAAATAGGGAAAGAGGAACACAAGCTATCTCTATTTGCCGATGATATGATGATATACATCAAAAACCCTAAAGAGTCCACAGTAAAACTCCTAGAAACAATCAACCAATACAGCAAAGTGGCTGGATACAAAGTCAATACACAGAAGACAGTAGTGTTTCTATATACAAACAATGAAGTTGAGGAGAGAGAGATTAAAAGTACAATTCCATTTAAGATAGTATCAAAAAACATCAAGTATCTAGGAATCAACCTTACAAGAGAAGTGAAAGACCTATACCAGGGAAACTTCAAAACACTTCAGAAAGAAATTGAAGATGATCTAAAGAAATGGAAGAACATCCCATGCTCATGGATAGGTAGAATTAACATAGTCAAAATGACCATCCTACCCAAACTCCTATATAGGTTTAATGCAATCCCTATCCAAATCCAGACACAATTCTTTAAAGAATTAGAGCAATCAATCACAAAATTCATCTGGAACCACAAAAGAGCCAGGATAGCCAAACATATACTGAAAAACAAGAAGCTGGGTGGAATCTCTTTACCTAACTTGAAACTATACTACAAAGCCATAGTAATCAAAACAGCATGGTACTGGAACAGAGACAGGACCTCAGACCAGTGGGTCAGAACAGAATTCCCAGACATAAACCCCCGGATATACAGCCAACTAATATTTGATAAAAGAGGCAAGAATCTGAAATGGAACAAAGAAAGCCTATTCAACAAATGGTGTTGGCACAACTGGAAAACCACATGTACGAAAGTGAAAATCAACCCATACCTCACTCCTTATACAAAAGTCAACTCAAAATGGATCAAAGACCTTGAAATCAGGCCTGAATCTATAAAGTTTATCGAGAATAAAATAGGCAGAACACTCGAAGACCTATATATCAAAAAGGTCTTCGAGAATGGAGCACCAATGGCAAGGACCTTATCAGCAAACATAAACAAATGGGACTACATCAAACTAAAAAGCTTCTGCATGGAGAAAGAAACATTACTTAATGCAAGAAGACAATTAACAGAATGGGAAAAAATCTTTTCACTAGACATATCAGATAAAGGGCTGATATCTAGAACTTACAAAGCACTCAGAAAACTGAGTCCCTCAAAACCAAACAAAGCCATAAAAAAATGGGGAGAAGAAATGAATAGACACTTCTCTGAGGAAGACAGAAGGATGGCCAACAAACACATGAAAACATGCTCACCTTCACTCATCATCAGAGAGATCCAAATCAAGACAACAATGAGATACCACCTTACACCAGTGAGGATGGCTCACATCAAAAATACTGAGAACAATCTTTGTTGGCGGGGATGCGGTATGAAAGGAACTCTCATCCACTGCTGGTGGGAATGCCCCCTAGTCCAACACCTATGGAGAACAGTATGGAGAGTGCTCAAAGAACTCAGAATTGAGCTCCCATTTGACCCGGCAATTGCACTCCTAGGTATATACCCCCAAGTGGGAAGAACATTCATCCCAAAATACGTGTGCACCCCACTATTTATCGCTGCACTCAGTATAATAGCCAAATCTTGGAACCAACCGCGATGTCCAACAACAGATGAATGGATCATTAAGATGTGGTATCTATACACAATGGAATACTACATGGCAGTCAGAAACGATACAATCACAGACTTTGCAGCAACGTGGATGGACCTAGATCATGTTATGTTAAACGAAGTAAGTCAGAAGACAAAAGATAAACACAGAATGGTAGCACTATTCTGACACAGGTAAAGAATACCATGGCAAACCACTGACTCCAATGGAAACATCCCATAACACTACGTATTAATGCCTCTATCCTACTATATTTAAAATAACCTCTCAGCTTTTCTGTCCACAGGTGTTCTTAGATACAAAAGGCGGACAAGCTAAGATGGCAGCTAGGGATACCACACGAGATAATATACCTAGTCTGCACTACAAGACGGCCCTGAGAAAACTCTTTAACATACACTTTATCTATAGGTTATTCCTTCTTTTAGGGATTGAAGCACGTGACCAGACAGACCACCGAAGCAGTAACAGCGACATACAGACTCAAACTACATGCCCTACTCATCGAACACATTCAAGCAAACTAGCATTCCCATGTTATTCTCTCCTCTCTCCTCACCACTCTCTTTTTTATTTTTATTTAATTTTTTTCTTTTCTATTCCTTTCTTTACTTTTTCTCCTTTCTCTTCTCCCTTTCTTCCTAAGGTATTTTCTCTTTTCTCCCTTCCTACCCCTTCCATATCCCTTACCCTTTCCCCCCTCTGGAAATCCAACTATCCCTCCACCTTCCACTCCCATCCAGACCTCCCACCATATTAAAACTCTCCACCCTCAGTCCTTAATCTATTAGGCAACAAGATCGACCTCCTACCCCAAAGACCCAGTACCCAGCACCCAAGCGAAGTGATACCCAGTCAATCCCACACCTCGTCTCCTACAAGAAAAGACCGCCAACTCCCCTGCGGACTCATGCTGCGCGGCCCTCCTCATCAACTCCCCCTAATGTGGACTGTTACTTGAAACTGGTCTTACTCCCAAAAGTAGCCCCAATACAAGATCTCTTCCAGGACCCCCCTGCCACAAACCATTTGCCAATCTGAAGAAGGCCAGGGGCCATGATGGAAAGGTGCCGGGGAACCCACACACCACAAGAAAAACCCAAAAGACAATGGGAAAAACTGTACATCCAACATAAGCATAAGACCTGTATTACACCACCTCTTTACCTGCTTTCCCCCAAATGTAAAGTAGTCTATTGCATCACTTTGGTCCGTTAAATACTTCTATATTTCGTTTTTTGTTTTTTGTTTTTTTTTTTGTTTTGTTTTTTATGTTTTTGTTTTTGTTGTTGTTTGTTTTTTTTTTACTATATTTTTAATGTGTCTGTTCTACACATACATATGAGAACACATATATTCTTATTCCTATATATATTTTTTTCCTTCTTTTTTTTTTTACCCTCTCTAGGTATGTGACCTGTTTTTGTTTTCCCCTTTGTCCACCCCCAAAGACACCGACAATATAATGAATGTAGCGCCATTTCCCCCTGCAAAGGCACATTAAAAAAAAAAGGGGGGAAATCTTACATACAAAAAAGAGCTCCTATCAACTAGAGATGGGAACTCATAATTGTTTACAATACAGGGATATCTCCTACCTGGAAAAAATGTCATGTGGAATCATCTTAGACCTCAGGTGATTAGATAACATCCGTCCAGCCTTGAACCCTGGATCCAAGACAGAGAAACGGCACAGTACTCCACGACAACTACAAGAAACAATTCCCAGCCAGGACAGCCTTAATACGGCAAGGCCAACATCAAGTCTCAGCTCCAATACGACATGCTGACAACGAGGAAAATGGGAACAACTTGACCTAAGAGCAGGTTACCCTGCCTCACCAGCTAACAATAAGACAAAATCAGAAGACCGTTCATCCTTTGGTAGATCCAAAAGCCGAGATCGCGATTCACAGATGACTGGCTGCTAGAACCATGACCAGACGGTATGCACCATGGGACCAATAAAAAAGCCCTAGTCTAGGGTTTGAACTACGACCTGCACAACAACCATGAACCCCACTTCCAAAGGTCTAGCAGAGACAATCATAAAGGAATCTGGCTTCTGGAAGCACAAAGAAAGATGCTATTCTAAGTGCCATCCTAGGTATAGTGCAAAGACCAAGAACACCAACCACAAAAGATGGATTGAAATGACACTGAGGGAACAGAACTCCTGAATCACGAAGACTGATGTCATCGTAAATCCCAACCCTGAATTTGTGCAGATACTGAGATCTCCAGACACAGAGGTCTGTTGATACCATCCAGAACAGAACGGAAGTCTCCCAAACACGACAAAGGACCACCGGGAGAGTAAATGATCCTGAATAGAGTCTATAGTTGATCCCATGACAATATACTCCAAGGGCGGAGAAACCCATAGCTCTTAGGCCAAATGAATTCCTTTTCGAATGACCCCAACAATTACTGTGCCAGGGCAGGAGGAAAAAAAAAAAGCACAAAGCTTTGTTTACCTAATATATATTATTTTGTACCTTTATTTAGTATTATTATTATTATTATTTTTACTTACATAAATATTTTTTGGTCGATCTCTCTGTGTGGACGTGCTTATTGAAGCTGGTGCCCCCAGTTATACCTAGTTTTCTCTCCTCTTTTCTTTCTTTAAGGGCTATGCCATTTTTTTTTATTATCTCAAGACCATAGCGGTTTTTTGTTTGTTTGTTTGTTTGTTTGTGTTTTTGATATGTGCATGTGTGGTGCCTACCATTATTGTTGGAGTCCTCACTGGATAATGGACACTTTTTGTTTGTTTGCTTGTTTGTTTTGTTTTTTGTTTTTTTTTTGTTTTTGTACTGATGGAATGTTTCATTTTCTTTTTTCTCCATCGCCCCCCAAATCGATGATGAGAGCCTATAGAAGGACTCTGCCTACTATAGGAGTATTAGACTTTCACCCCAGTTTACCACTTTTCTCTTCTTCAGACCAAACCACACAAACTTAACTAGCTAGGCCTGCCCCCTGCTTAGAGGGGGAAATTAGGGAGACACCTAGACCAATTAGATGCAAGACTACTATGTGGTGGGATGGGTACATAGGGGACCACATATCCTAGCAGCCCTGGGGGTGAGGGAGGTGGATATGGGAGATAGGACAAAAACGGAGGTGAAAGGAGGACAATTTGGTGATGGGAATCCCCCCTGATGTTATGTAAATATTTAACTAAAATATTATTGTCAACATGTAAACCACTATAATCAAAATAAAAATTACAAAAAAAAAATTTCAAAAAAAAAATGGAAAAAAAAAAACATCTTGTAAGACAGTTATTGTTCGATTGGATGAAGAGTTTGATACTTCTAGTCAGTAGGCCATGGAGTACAGTGGGTCCAAACTAGTTCAAGAAATGAAAGTTGAAATTTTATTTTATGACAATTGAGTTTGAATTCAAATTGCAATAGGCCACTGGTAACATATTAATTTAGTCAGTGTACCTAGGTGAGAATGAAAATTTGTAACTTGAATTGCAAGTACTATCTAATGCCATCAAGTCTAAGTGTCTTAAGAGCTTCATAAACATGTGAACAACTTTAAAATGTAAGAAAGTAAATGCCCACAAAGAGTGATGAGTTTAGTTAGAGAAATAACTACATTTTGAACTGTCCTAATAATGAGAATGTATGAGGGAAATGGAAAGCCTGTTTAGAGCACAGGCAGGGGTCGGGTGGGGAGGAGGGAGATTTGGGACATTGGTGATGGGAATGTTGCACTGGTGATGGGTGGTGTTCTTTACATGACTGAAACCCAAACACAATCATGTATGTAATCAAATACATGTATGTAATACAAATACATGTATGTAATAAAATTAAAAAAAAGAAAGTAAAGGAATGTGTCTGTGACTCTATCAAAAAAGTGAAATGGATAACATATATATGTATAATGTATTCCATATATAGGATGTTTTTAGCTGGTATTAAAATGTTTTAAATTTAATACTGTGGTAATGGTTGGATCCCACTGCAAACATACTAAAACATTGAAGTGTGGGAAAGAGAGATAGTATGGTAGGTAAGGCAATTGTCTTGCACATGACCCAGATTTGATCCCTGGCATCACATAGAGGCCTGAAAATCTCACCAGGAGGAATCCCAAAGCACAGTGCCAGGAGTAAGCCCTGAGAAAAATTCCAGTGTGGCCCCCAAACAAAATAATTTAAAGCATATAATTATATAATTATATGTTCCTATTTTTAAAACTGGGCTGCAGAGATAGTACAGGGGTGAAGGTGCATGTCTTTGTGAGTGGCTAACTAATTCAATCTCTAGCACCATATGGTCCCTGAGAATTGTTGAGTGCAGCCCTGGAGGTTCCAAAGCACCACTGGGATGGCCCAAGAAATCCCTGACACTACATGACCTGTGCAACACTGCATTTTAGGACCCATCTTCTGGCTCAACCTATCATGGCACCAGCTCTCCTGAGCACCATTTGGGAGTCTCCCCTAAAGTGTATTTAAAATTTAAAGGACATAGGCCCAGATATCGCTTGATTCCCTGACTTCTTTTGGGGGGGGTCACACCCTGCGGTGCCCAGGGGTAATTCCTGGCTCTGTGCTCAGAAGTCACTCCTGGCATGCTCGGGGGACCAAATGGGATGCCGGGATTTGAACTGGGGTCCGTCCTGTGTTGGCCATGTACAAGGCAAACGCCTTACCGCTGTACTATGGCTCCGGTCCCACATTCCTGCCTTAATTTCTGGTATTACACATACAAGGGGAAAAAAATCACAAAATTGAAAATACATCAGATTTGACCCAAGAGCCAGAATTTGCCTCTCCTACTCCATATTTTTATTTTTCTTTATTCACTGAATTTATCCCCTATAGAAGTTGAAGGGTATTTATGTACAGCATGCTAATTGGGAAGCTTATGAGCTCTGGAGTACTAGAAACTTGTAGCAGTTCCTGTTTTCAAAAATTTATTAAAGCCATGTTTCTCACTCAGCCCACCCTAATACTTGTTGCTTTCATGGTATTATCCATTTACAGAGAAGAGTGAGGCCATAATGTGATGCTAAAGAAGCCTGCATTTGAAGTTATGGCAGAGAGCTTCAGAGTTGATGTAACTCAAAGGCAACATTTTACATGTGCTGCTGGGCTGGCTCTATAACAGAAAATGGGTTTTGAACATATTCTTTAAAAGAATGAAGGCAAATTATTCACACCAGATATTGTCACCATTCAGTCACTAGAAAACTAACATCCGGTTGGATCAACAGTATAGGGGGTTGGGTGCTTATGTGATCAGCCTGAGTCTGATCCCCTGCATCCTGTATGGTCTCTGAGAACCCTATGGTCCCCCAGCAGAGGTGATTCATAAACCAGTAGTAAATTCAGAACATCGCTGTGTGTGATTCAAAACCCAAACCCAAACCAAACCAAACAACACTAAAATCTTACAAGAAAAAACATTGTATAGAGTATAACATTGTTTATTAATTATTTCTTTTTTACTAGAGACATAGAGAATTCTCTCCAACCACAGCAAATGTTTTTCACTGCAACTACATTAACAATGTCAAATAATTGGGGTATATAACCATCAGGAAGTTTTAGAGAATCCAAGGTGAAAAAGATACTATCATGGATGAGCACATTTCTTCACTGTTGTTTACTTATGAGAACCTGTAGAAACAAAAACAATGAAAATGTTTAGGTAAAAGCTTTATACCCTTGCATCATGTCCCTCCCCACTCTGGATCACAGGTCACTGAAAGTAGTGGTTCCCAATAAAAGCAACTCCAGTTTGTGGCACTACCCTTGCCAAGGACACACCTTGCACCAATTAAGACAGAATCTCTGAAAATGGAGTATTAGTCTAAGAATAGAAACTGTTCTATTTTTTTCTTTTTTTGGGGGGGGGCCACACCGTTTGATGCTCAAGGGTTACTCCTGGCTAAGCACTCAGAAATTGCCTCTGGATTGGGGGATCATATGGGACGCCAGGGGATCGAACCGTGATCCTTCCTTGGCTAGCGCTTGCAAGGCAGACACCTTACCTCTAGCGCCACCTCACCGGCCCCTGCTCTAATTATTATAGTTATTCATTACCCTCTATTGCTATGGTTGGAACATTGAAAAAGATCAAGAAAAGAGTGTGGTGGTGAGGAGAATATCATGTCCCTTTATTTGCTCAGTCACATTGCAAGTTTCATCTATAACTGTGCCAACTGAACTTCCCATTCATTTTCAATATCCAATACTCAAATTAGAGCTGGTATTTAATATCATCTTTTATCTCACACTAACTCTATTCATTCTTTCCCAACAATTCTCTGAGAGTGATTTTTCTTCTGTTCTTGTAGTTCTAGGACATTTTAGTACTTTGACAATAAACCACTAATTTTAGATTTTGTATGCATATGTATTATTATCTAATTATTTTCTTTCATAAATATTGCCTCTTTAAGAAAAGATTAATTTTTAGTAAAGAGTATCTTTCCTTTTAGGTTTTACTGCTCTTCCAACAGAACCCAACTCTAAGCAAAGTCCCTCTAAGGGAAGGAAAAACAGATAACAAAAGAAACAAATCAACTACCTCATACACATGCTTATGGCCCAGAGGTCTCACAGAAAGGGCCTTCCTAGTCTGGATTGATGTAAAAATTCACTTCTATTTGGTCAACCAGGGAGAGAAATCAAGTTGGAATTATTTCTTATATTTTTATATAGCCAATTTCACAACTTACATTGTAATACCCCCAAAATATTTCCTATTACACATAAGGTATATTTTGAACATTTTGAAGCAGCTACCTTATTAATCTTTCTGTCAAAGCACAGAATGATCTCACTTTTCTATGAAATACAGAATAACTGGATGAGGGCATACAATGAAGTACGGAGGGTGCCTAGATCACCCTTAATACTAAAATCGAGGGAGAAGGAAAGAAATGGAGGCGAGAAGGAAAAAGATGAGAAGGAAAAGTAATGAGGCAACAGGGGTTGGGGTGAGGCCTGAACACAGAGCCAGCAATAAACCCAGGTTCAGAGCACTACTGTGTGCACGCCTCTAAAGATAAATCACCTCATATGACACCTTTTATCCAAATCACACTAAAAGCCAAATTTTAACAATATGGGGCCTATATTTATAGGCTTTATATCGAGATATGTGATATACATAAATATATACATATATATGGGATTTCAAAGTTTCTTTATCGTTCAACTTTCTCACTCTCCCCTGTCTGGTTTAACCAAAAATTTTATTTTCAGAAAAGGATTCACTGCACTTCTATCAAAAAATTCAATCCACAGAATTAAAAAATTCAAACCCTAAATTTCCCAGTTTTTTTTTTCAACTATAACTCAGAAATTTTAATCTCAGGGGGGCCAGAGAGATAGCATGGAGGCAAGGCATTTATTTGCTTTGCATGCAGAAGGGTGATGGTTCAAATCCCAGCATCCCATATGGTCCCCTGAGGCTGCCAGGAGCGATTTCTGAGCATAGAGCTAGGAGTAGCCCCTGAGCGCTGCTGAGTGTGACAAAAAAAAAAAAGAAATTTTAATCTCAGTCTAAAAACATTTAACTACAGTAAACAAAATCATGGACACACACAAAGACTTGTACAAGAATTTAGAGACAAAAGCTATTAACAGCCAAGATGACTTCTCTAAGAAAACAGAGACAATATGATATATTCAATATAAAGAAATGAAGTACACACACAAAAGACAAATAGAAAGTACTTTTCTGAAGAAAACATCTCTCACAAAAATATTTATGTCAGGGGCCAGGGAGTTAGCACAGCGGTAGGACTTGCATGCAGCTGATCCGGGATGGACCCGGTTTAATTCATGGCATCCCATTCCTGGTCCCCCGAGCTTGTCAGGAGTTATTTCTGAGCACAGAGCCAGGAGTAACTCCTGAGCATCTCCAAGTGTGTCCCAGAAACCAATAAATAAATAAACTGCTATAAAATATATTTAAGCCTGGCAACATTATATAAAAGTCTAGGTGGGAAAATGAAATTGATGGTGGAAAAATAGACCAGTATTTATCTGGAAGTAGTGACCAGGAATGGCTGGTGAAGGATCTGATTCTAATACTTAGGTAATATGTATTTGTAAAAAAGCAAAATTCCCTGACCCAGAGAAATAGCACAGAGGGTAGGGAACTCACTAATCTGGGTTTGATTCCTGGCATACTATATGGTCTGCCAGGAGTGGTTCCTGTGTGCAGAACCAGGACTAAACCCCAAGCACTGCCAGGTGAGGCCCCAAAATCAACCAAAACAATAAAAAAGCTATAATAATCGAACTCAGAAGATACAATATATTTTTTATATTCTCAATAATGGAACTAAAAATCTTCTGAAACAATGTCAGTACTGAATAGAAAAGTATAACGGTATTTTTTTGTCTCACTATTTTCAATGCTGCTCTGCTCAATAAGATTTCAGTCATACTTAATCCTTTAAGGACCATTGTATAATTGTCCCCATCCATCTCAACATGATAATGTGGGGGATTGGTTATTTCTATTTAAGTTTGTTTGTTTAAATCAGTTGCAACTCTTTTTTTTTTTTGGTTTTTGGGTCACACCCGGCAGCGCTCAGGGGTTACTCCTGGCTCTATGCTCAGAAATTGTTCCTGGCAGGTTCAGAGGACCATATGGGATGCTGGGATTCGAACCATCCTTCTGCAAGAAAGGCAAACGCCCTACCTCCATGCTATCTCTCCGGCCCCAGTTGCAACTCTTTATATATATATATATCTATATATATAGATATATATATATATAAATATATAATTTAAACACCTTGATTACATACATGATTGTGTTTGGGTTTCAGTCATGTAAAGAACACCACCCATCACCAGTGCAACATTCCCATCACCAATGTCCCAAATCTCCCTCCACCCCACCCAACTCCCGCCTGTACTCTAAACAGGCTTTCTATTTCCCTCATACATTCTCATTATTAGGATAGTTCAAAATGTAGTTATTTCTCTAACTAAACTCATCACTCTTTGTGGTGAGCTTCCTGAGGTGAGCTGGAACTTCCAGCTCTTTTCTCTCTTGTGTCTGAAAATTATTATTGCAAGAATGTCTTTCATTTTTCTTAAAACCCATAGATGAGTGAGACCATTCTGCGTTTTTTTCTCTCTCTCTCTGGCTTATTTCACTCAACATAATAGATTCCGTGTGCATCCATGTATAGGAAAATTTCATGACTTCATCTCTCCTGACAGCTGCATAATATTCCATCCAGTTGCAACCCCTAATAAAAATTTTGTCCAGGGCCAGAGATAGATTATGCACTGCATGCTGAAGGTCCAAATTCAATAAAGGCTCAGCAATGCATGGTCCCCTTAACACTGTCAGGAACGGATTCTCAAGCATAAAATTTGAGTCCCCAAGTACTACCAGGTATGGTCCAAAGCTCCTATGTCCCCAAAATGCAATAATGTAAAAATTTTGATTTTGAGGGTTTAGAGTAGTTAATAGTTACTAAACTAAGTTTGCGAAGTGAGAAACACGTGTCTCTTAAAAATGGAGGAGAGGGGCCAAAGCAATAGTACAGTGGGTAGGGCATTTGCATTTGCCTTGTATTCTGCTGACCTGTGTTCAATCCCTGGCATTCCATATGGTCCCGAGTACTGCCCAGACATCCTAAATGCAGAGCCAAGAGTAAGCCTGAAGCACAACTGGATGTGGCCCCCAAACCAAATTTTGGACATTACATACTAGAAATTCTATTATCAACAACTTGATGAATAATGGTGTTTTATTAAACACCACTTAGAGTGGGTGATAAAGGTCACTCTTTCAACTAAAGCTGCAGAGAAAAGTGATTACAGAAATTGTCCTTGATAAATGATAAAGGCCTGGCAATATGGTAGTTGAGGGAACAAATATTCCAACACCTCTTTGCTCACTTCAATGTCGTGAATGTCAGCAGCGGAAGGACATAATGCTTTAGTACCGAGCTTAATTGCGTAAGTCATGACTTCATATACATATATAAATAATGCGGGGTGGCTCCACGATAAAGGGCTCCTAAACATACAATGACTAAAATTCAAAGTTAACCAACTGAGAAATCCAAAGGGTCACGAATAGAAAACATTTAAAATACCTTAGTGACTTCCCATGGAGAAATATTGAAACGTTGCAATTAGACTAAGACACTGAACTACAAATGAAGGCATGAAAGTAAGTTCCAAAAGGGTAAGAAGGCTTTATGGATCCACAACTCCTCTATTAGTAAGCTGAATGTGAAGTTGCATTTTAGCATCTTTCATTTAAACAGTGAAGATGCAGGGAGGGAGGAGGTAGCTGAGCTTCAGGGGCCTGGCATGCATCTGCCATGCACTAGAAACTGGAGTTCTAGCCCTAGTATCACATGTCCCAACCACCCCCAGGGCCATTAGTGCTCAATGAAGCAGCACTGCACTGTCAGTGCTGAACACCAGGAGTGACTCCAGACCCGGTGAGGCCTGGAGGTCTGGAGCTCTGGAGGTCATATAAATATACAAACATTAAGAGATGATTTATTCACATTTTAAATATCTGAGGCCCATTATTGATGTAATCTATTTCCCATGAACACCCAAATGCCTTGACTTAAACTCTCAAATCTTGCCTGCAAAATTACCACTATCCTCTGAGGCATGTAAAACCAAATGGAATCTTAGGCAATGGAACACGAATTTTACCATCTCTTACTGAGACATAAATGCATATATGTTCTGTACAGAACTCAAATTTTCTGCTCCTCCCTTATCACAGCTCTGCTACAGTGTTCACCTCACTCATTCCTCAACATAATTATCATTTTTCTTCACCATAAATCCTAACAACTAATCGCTTCAATAGAGGAAAAATGTATGCCCCAGAGACAGGAAGGGGAGAGGGCATTGGGGAGAGACAGAGAGAGACAAGGGACATTAGTGGTAGGAAATGTGCACTGGTGAAGGCTATACATTGTATGACTGTAACTCAATCGTTTGAGTTAACTCAATTTCCCACATTATCTGTGGGGAAAATTATATTATAAACAACCTTAGTTGTTTAGTAACCTAAGGAGGTTACTAAAAGAATTAAATGTGGAAGTTTAAATTCCAATTATGATGTGCTCAGTGACATTATAACCTGGGTCTAAGTGTAGGCCATTTAAATTTGTACTTATACACTCTATGCTTGCACAATGACAAAATTCCCTAATAATTCATTTCTCAGAATATAACCCACTAGTATCCAATAAATGACTACCACATACCAATCCTGCACCATCTGGATTCTATTGGCATTTACAGTGTCACTTCATTCAATATATTATCATATATACATACCAGTCTTGGGCCATTCCACCTCCCTTCAGAATCTAGGACTTGCCAAAAGTTTTCTACCTCAGAACCTGACACTAATGATTTCCTGGTTTGGAATATTTTCTCTAGTTTTTTTCCTTATCTCAGTTCAAGTATCACAGACTCAGTGACACCTCTCTATCTACTATTTACAACAAATCCCAAGACATGTTACCCCTAATTTGATTTGGGGGTGAGATAAATAATCTGAAACATTTTTTTGCTTGTTAACTTGTTGGCTGCCTGCAATCTATTTCATTAGAATATACTTATTATGAAAATAGTATCTGGAATAATGAGGCATTCAAATATCTTTTGAAGGGACTTTAGAAAGAGAATATAATAATTACTCATTATGCGAGCAAAACAATAAAACAATTTTTCTTACTTCTAGAATCCCATTAAATTTCATTTACATTCCATTAAATCCCCGTTTAGATTCCATTTTAAATCGGCATTTTTAAAAATCATTTCACTGGGTATTTGCATAATCCAATGAACAACAATAATGGTTACTTAAGTATGCAAATTAGGTACTCATCCCTTCTATTTAAAGAAGTCATTCTAAAAAGGTCTATTATTCTGATTAATTCCATTTATTTTGTAGCAGCAATACTTACACCTCTGATTTGGTTCCCACCATCTCTGTGTCTTAAACTGCAGGAAATTGTTTCCTCAATCTATCCTGCTCTGTAATCAATCCCTTTGGCATCACAAATATGTTGAAGTGTTTCCCATATTGAGAAGAATTACCTTAGTGAGGTCTATCATTAGTGGTGACTTACTATTGGTATGATTATTTGGACTAAGAAATTGTCTTTGAAACTTAGCAATCGTAGGGACTTTTTATCCTATAATTGTGTAGGATAATTCTAACCAGACATTTCTGGAGACTTCCAGGGTTAGCAACTAAGGTCAAGTTGGCTTTACATAAAAAAAATTAAAATGGAAAGCTATCTGCCATGATGGAACTAACTTTTCCTTTTGAATACAAAGGATTCTCCTCTGCTCAATATCATCTTCATAATATTTCCTTAGTTATTCACCTATCTTTCTCTCCTAACGAGACTATGAACTTTCAATGGACAGGGTTTAATAAATCACATTTATCTTGATCTTGTCCATATACGACACATTTTTCTAGAGCTAAATTAAACTCAAACAGGAAAAAACAACAAGTGTTTGCTTTAGACATACAACCACAAAATATTTTACCTAAAAATTACAAATAAAACTTAGCAACGGATACACATACTCACATATATACATATATAGAATCGGGAAAGGTACAAGAATATCTCCACATATTATTTTAGGACATCTGAAGTATTTTAAAAAATACATTTATTAAAAATGTACATCCCTGCACATTTAAAATGTTTAATATTGTACTAGATATTCTACTGCATGGGTGGAAAAATTAAAAATATGAGTAACTGTACCCAGTAAATGAAAGATGGCAGTACACATTAAAAACCATGTATCTGGGGGCCGGGCGGTGGCGCTGCAGGTAAGGTGCCTGCCTTACCTGCGCTAGCCTAGGAGACGGACCGCGGTTCGATCCCTCGGCGTCCCATATGGTCCCCCAAGCCAGGAGCGACTTCTGAGCGCATAGCCAGGAGTAACCCCTGAGCGTTACCGGGTGTGGCCCAAAAACCAAAAAAAAAAAAAAAATAAACAAACCATGTATCTGTCTTTTGCTGTACATTAATTTTGGTTGTTTTTGGGTCTCACTTGGTGGTGCTCAGGGCTTACTCTTGGTTCTGTGCTTACCTGGTAGTAATGAGGAAATCTTCTGAACCATATGGGATGCCAGGGACCTAACCTGAATTGGTTGGATGTAATGCAAACACCTTATTTATTGTATCATCAATCCAAACCAATTGCACATTGCTTTTAACTCCAAAAGTCCACCCCAGATATTGAAAAGCCTCTGAGTGAAACTCGACATTGGATAAGTAGTAACACTACTAAAATCCTTTCACCAAGTTCTAGATTTGACCATGAAATGATGACTATAACCATCTTTAAGTTCAATCTGTAATATTTAAATTAAGGGGTAGGAAAAAGAGTACAGGAATTAAGGTATTGACTTGCATTAAGCTGACCCTAGTTTGAATATCTGGCTACCATATATAGTCTTCCAAGCATCAATAGAAGACACTCCTGAACACAGAGCTAGGAACAGCCTCTAAGCAATGCTCTGTATAAACACAAAACAACAAAACATTTTTTTTGGTTTTTGGGCCACATCTGGTGATGCTCAGGGGTTTCTCCTGGCTAAGTGCTCAGAAATCACTCCTGGCTTAGAGAACCATATGGGATGCCTGGGATCAAACCGAGGTCCATCCTGGATCAGCTGCATGAAAGGCAAATGCCCTACTGCTGTGCTATCGCTCTGCCCCCCCCCCCCAATATTTTTAAACTAGGTAAAAGTTTTAAGATATGACAGGTGGGATAGCTCATTGGTGAATTGCCCACCTTGTAGGCATAAATCCATGAGTTTTATCGGTGGTAAACACATACCTAATGTAATGCCAGAACCAGTAGCAAGGTCTTCTGTGATCCCGGAGCTACAGTAAAATGTATGCATTCTCCCAAGTATTGCAGTCTTGTTTGTGCAAGCACCATTGCCTAATGTGGTCAACCCCTAGTCATCACCACCACAACAAAGAGAAATAAATAACAAACACTTGATTTTAAAACATGCAAACTGCACCTTTGCAAACAGTGCCTATTGTGAAGAAATTCAAGTCATTAGTATAGTTGGCACGTTCCTGTAGAGATCTATAAGACATAGTTGGAACTTCATTGCGGCTGACTTCCCCACCAGAGCTATTATCAGAGAGAACATCCACCTAAAAGAGACAGAAACTGTTACTTCAAATGGTATATACTTCCATTTATAAAATATATAGGTTATGGAGATGTAATATCAGTAAAATTGAAAAAAAATAAAATTGTGCTACATATTTGAAAGTTGCTAAGAAAGAATGGATCTTAAAATACTTAGCGTCAGAAAATATTGTAATGATGAAGGGAGACAGACATGGTCTTAATGTTTTAATAATTTCACATTACATACAAATATAAAGACATAATGTGTCATGCCTGAAATAAATATATCTTTACATGCCAATAATAGCTCAATTAAAAAGTATTCATCATGAAAAAATTAATAAAGTTTCTTCAAATGAAAGTTTAAGAATCAGAAACACGTACTTTAATAATAGCTGTGCAAGAAATAGGATAAGCATAGAATAAGAACAACAAATGGCAAAAGACACCAGAAACTAAGAGCTGGTTTACAGAACTAAGCTTACTAAGGACAGGGCAGTGATGGGTGAATGGGAGGCAACCCAAATACAATGGTGGAGTGGCCTATAAAGTGAACACTGTGCAGGATGTGGTGTTGGAACCATCTATGGAAGAAACCCTGTTGTTAACTGTACTGTAAATCACATACTTCAAATAAATATATAAAATCAAAACCATTTCACAAGAAATAGTTCAAGCAACCATAAACAGTAGTGAATATATTTTACCTCAAAAACATAATGGAAATGTTAATGTCTGAGCTTCACATCTTTCAATTTTTACTTTGTAGTGTTGTTTTCTTTCTTTTGGGGGTTGGGGAGATTTAGGTCCCACCAGTCTACAAATAGGGACCTTGTGGTGCCTGGGATCTAACCATGTCTCCAGAATGCCCAAAACACAAGCCCATTGAGTTATTTCCTTTGTGTTTATTTTTTTTTTTACTTTTTTTTTTTTTTGGTTTTTTGGGTCACACCCTGTGACGCTCAGGGGTTACTCCTGGCTATGTGCTCAGAAGTTGCTCCTGGCTTCTTGGGGGACCATATGGGACGCCGGGGGATCGAACCGCGGTCCGTCCTAGGCTAGCGCAGGCAAGGCAGGCACCTTACCTCCAGCGCCACCGCCCGGCCCCCCTTTGTGTTTATTTTTAAGAACAGTTTTAAAAATGGTAAGATTGGGGTAAGGGGAGAAAAAAAGAAAATGAGCAGATTGCTCCCATATATTCATTTCCTCAACTTCTAGTTACTATTACTTGCATACTATATTGTTCAATTGATACATTAGTTCAAGAGAGGAGCAATACGTTATATTTAAATAAAGTCGATAGTTTAAATGAGAATGTACTCTTTGTGTTGTATTGTCATGCACTTTAAAATGTTCTAAAAACACTGTTTTTATACCAGCCAGGTTTACTTCACAAATAGTACCAGATTCGAAGATGAAATATTGATTACTGCCCTCTGAAAATTCAAAATCATAGGAGAGTAAAAGGCAAACATAACTCATCTAAAGCAAGTTATTACAATGATAAAGGACAAATGCAAACCTTTAGTTTCTGGGAATTCTCACTAGGAAGAGAGTTTCAAGCTGAGAGAATATAGATCAATTTTCTTAAAGACAGTGATATTTAACGAAGCCTGTGAAAGAAGAGGAAAAAATTTCCTGGCACATGGAGATTATGCTGAGGACAAGGATAGGGAGATATTAAGGGAAGAGAGAAAACAAATCCCAAATTAGAAGAAAGGGGCCTGAGTGAGTACAGGGGTCATGAACTTCCCCAGAACAAACCTATGGTTCCCTAAACACTACCAAATATGTTTCTTGAGAATAGAGCAAGAGTAAGCTCCGAGAGCTGCCAGGTAGTGCAAGGAGTAGGAGGGGGAGTGAGTGGGAGAGGAACAACAACAAAAAGAACAAAAACAAGAGCAAGAATAACAGACTTACAGCTGAACAAGAACACAGGAACATAAGAATAAGAATGAAAACAATTTTTCAAGATCTGGAAGATCTTGAAGATCCTGAAAATATTTGGAAAATTAATTATCCCGAAATTGTAAACATTCTAATTTGTACTGTGTTTCACATGTAGCTGCAGATTTCCTGTCATTTTTTTAAAAAAACAAAAACATGGATGTGGCCATTATGTGAAGCTTTTTTAGGGTTATAAAACAATTTGGGGGTATTTTTATAAACCAATTTTTGGACTAAGAAAGAGTTTGTGACAATTATGTGGTGGCAAGAAGTACTGTTGGATTCGAGCTAGCAGCCCAGTGATAAGGCAAAGAGACCACCCGGCAATGCAAGTCAGAAAGTGGGATTTATTAAATCCACATGCTGGGGTCCAACTGCTCCTGTAGTTCGACCCGACCCTAGGGGACTCAGAGTTTTTAGCACTCTCATCAGAGTGTTCATGCATCAGAACACTCAGCCCCAGAAAGCAGATAAGAGGAGATACATAATTGAAGTAACACAAGGAATATAATTCAAATGGTACAAGGCCATTCTTGACAAGGCTCTCCCTGTAGGTACGGATGGGGAGGTGGCAGATATGGATGGGGAGGTGGCAGATATAGATAACAATTTGCGAAGGCCCTGTTTCCCCGGGAAGGCCAACAGTCTTTGTTTCTCAAGCCACCCTGTTCTTAAAAGGGAATGTGACGGAATAGACATAAAATGGATGGGAAACAGGCCGGGCCTACTTTGTGCTCCAGAGACTCTATGTGATGTCAGGGATCAAACTTGAGTCTGTTCTGTCCAAAGCAAATGCCTTACTGTACTAGTTCACCAGTCCCAATATTATTTTTATATATATAAAATCTTTTTAATCATCATTATTACAAGCACGATTGTAGTTGGGTTTCAGTCAAAAACAGAACATCACCCTCATGAGTGTAACATTCACACCACCAATGCCCCCCTCCCTCCTTCCCAACCCTTGCCAGTATTTGAGACAGGCATTCTAACTTCTCTCACTCATTAAAATTGACATGATAGTTAGTGTAGTTGTTTCTCTAACTGCACCACTACTCTTTGTGGTGAGCTTCATATTGTGAGCCGGTCCTTCCAGCCCTCATCTCTATTGATTCTGGGGATCATCACAATACTTATGCCCAATTTTACTTTAAGTTAAATAATCTATATAAAATATATACATTGAAAGGGCTGGAGAGATATCACAATGGTAGGGCATTTGCCTTGCACACAGCCTATGCAGGACGGACAGTAATTCGAATCCTTGCATCCCATATGGTCCCCTGAGCCTGCCAGGAGCGACTTTCGAGCACAGAGGCAGGAGTAACCCCTGAGCACCGGCGGCTGTGACCCCAAAACATATAAGTGTGTGTACATATGCATATATATTGAAAATGGAACCAAAATACAAAAAATAAGACATAAAAGACAGTAACGCGGGCCCGGAGAGATAGCACAGCGGCGTTTGCCTTGCAAGCAGCCGATCCAGGACCAAAGGTGGTTGGTTCGAATCCCGGTGGCCCATATGGTCCCCCGTGCCTGCCAAGAGCTATTTCTGAGCAGACAGCCAGGAGTAACCCCTGAGCACTGCCAGGTGTGACCCCCCCCCCCAAAAAAAAAAGACAGTAACGCATACAATAAAAATATAAAACAGTTTAGAAACATACAGGAGAGAGGTTTATTGGAGCAAAGACTATTATCATGTCTGTTTTCCCTATATCCAATCACAAATCATCCTAATAAAAATAGTGCCAATCAGTATTATTGATATGGCTATTGGGGTTGGGATGGGGAAATGCAACATATATATGTATGTATGTGCTAGGGATCAAACTCAGGGTCTCACACATATGAATGTGTGAATTATATCCCTTACCAGGGCACATTTTTAAGTTAATAGAGAAAATGAATGAAAAAATGGTTAGAAAACTTCTAAAACTTAAAAATTATTGTTGCTTTGTTTGGGGGGCCACACCTGTCAGTGCTCAGGGATTAATCCTGGCTTTACAGTCAGAGTTCACCCTTGAAGGGTCTCAGGAGACCATAAAGAGTGCTGGGGATAGAATCCAGGTTGCTCATTTGCAAGTCTAAGAGCATACCTGTTACATACTGTCTCTGGTTCTCAAACTTAATGTCTTTGAGAGAAAAAATTCTCCAAAACACTGAATTGTATTGTGTAATTATTTAATAATTCAAATCTTTTGACCTTACATCCAGGGCAAACTAAGCATGTCCCCATGGTTTCAGATGCCTATAGAATGCAGTGTCTGACAGGGGCAACATTCCAACTCAGTGAGGGGGAAAATGTGGATTATTCTACTAAAGGTATGGGGGTACTACAGGGTAGGTATTATCAAACACCCTCTGCATCCTCATGTTACATTCTCAATTTACCCCAAACTAAATATAAAGATGTAATAAATAAATGAAGTTGGGGGAAAACCGAAGTAAATATATAAATTATAAAAAAAGAAATAAGCTTTTATAAGAATTGTTATTTAACTGAAAAAGTTATATTGACAAGATATGCACATTTATAGCATATGAAAAAGTGAAAAATAAGATTATGAGACTGATTTTCGTTTTCAGATTGCAAAGATTTCAAACAATGACATTACCATCCTTGTGAACAGACACATATGAAATTTCATACCCTATTGTTGATAGTGTCAATGAGTACAACAAATCTGAAACAAATGTTATTTTAATAAAGAAGTAAATTCTATTAAAACAGCAAATATTCTGAGGGGATGACTGGAGGGCTGAAATTTTATTAAAATGTCATTGAACTAGCAAACAAAAGAGAATCGTATGGCTCATCATAAATAATATCTCAGTAAAGCTATTATTTTTAAAAAATTATTCTTAAAAATTAAATAATTTTTTAAAATAATTATTAAAATTAATTTATTTTTAAAATCTAAAAAAATTTTAATCATTATTTTAAAAAAATTAAGATTCAAGTGTCTACTCCTACATTGCTTTGAGGGTGGGGAGTTGTAGAAAATTAGATCTATTATTATAAATCATATTTTAAATGCTAAGCAATAGATGTATGATTTATACTTTGTAAAGAAAAGCACTACAAATATAAGAATAAATGGTCTATATGAACATAACTTTGAAGTTCAATTTGACTCTACATTCAGTAAACCAGGTCATTTGAGAAAGAATCAATAGAAGCAAGAGAGGAAGGACTCAAGGAATAAATGAAGTCTCTCTTCCAAACTCTTTTTTTTTTTTTTTTTTGGTTTTTGGGTCTCAACCGGCTGTGCTCAGGGGTTACTCCTGGCTCCATGCTCAGAAATTGCTCCTGGCAAGCCCGGGGGACCATATGGGACGCCGGGATTCGAACCGATGACATCCTGCATGAAAGGCAAACGCCTTACCTCCATGCTATCTCTCCGGCCCCTCTCTTCCAAACTCTTACCTCGATTGCTTCCTTTTTCAAAGACATATCTTCCTCTATGACGACAGTAACTTTTTGTCCAATTTTTGGAATTATGTTGTTAGCCACAGAATCACTACTGATGTAGATCGACTCATTAATGACGACATGATTCTCACAAACCTTTGTCACAGATCCGTGAATAGTTGTTAACTTGATATAATCTAAGAGATGGATAAACAAAAGGTTTCATTAATTCATCTCCAAACCCCTATCAGTGTAAGATTTGATAGAAAATGTTTTATTTTATTTACTTATTTTTGGTTTTTCAGGCCACACCCATTTGATGCTCAGGAGTTACTCCTGGCTAAGCGCTCAGAAATCGCCCCTGGCTTGGGGGACCATATGGGACGCCGGGGATCGAACCGCGGCCCTTCCTTGGCTAGCGCTTGCAAGGCAGACACCTTCCCTCTAGCGCCACCTCGCTGGCCCCAGAAAATGTTTTAAATCTAGAAATAAACTGGATTAGAATGAATGGAGGCACAGATAATAAAAGGAGATCACAATGATGAACTTTACAGGATTTAAAAACCAGAATACTCAGGCTGAAATGGTGAACTTGCCTCTAAAATCCTGTCACTAGATCTAGTCGTCTGGTTGAGGATTTTAAGCAACTGCAATTATGAACCCAAGAAATTGCATTACTATTACTGTTCGTCATATTAAAACTGTTTATATACTTATGTAGAAGATCAACAAGGATGTGAAGAAGTACACGTATATGATATTGATGCACGTTATTTTCCTTTGTACAGACAGCCTTAAATAAAGTACTTTGTCAATCTGAAAAAATAAATACATAAATAAAAAAATAAAATCCTGTCACCCAAGTGGCTCCTCTGTGCAGTGGATCTATGAGGAGATAGCATTGAGTCCACAAGGGACAGCCAAGCTTTGAATCACAACTCTTTCCCTTCTCATCTTGTATAACGCTGGGCACATTTAACAACTGAGTGTTTCCTTTTTTTTTTTTTTTTTGGCTTTTCGGCCACACCGTTTGATGCTCAGGGCTTACTCCTGACTAAGCGCTCAGAAATCGCCCCTGGCTTGGGGGGACCGTATCGGACCCCGGGGGATCGAACCACGGTACAGTACACGACAACAGAGCTCCCAAAGCAGAAAAAAAATGAACACATTAAATCTGGCTCCGGCACTTTTATGGGTGAACCGTCACCTTGATTTCTTTTTTTTTATTAATATCTGTATTAAACACCTAGATTACAAATATGATTGTACTTGGGTTTTAGTCGTGTAAGGAAAAGAGAAAAAAAGACACAAAAGAAAAAAAAAACACCTCCCTTCACCGGTGCAACATGCCGACCACCAAATCTCCCTCGTCCACACCCTATTCCCACATCACCCTGATTTCTAGCGGACAAAATGGAACTAAATCCGGTAAAGGGGGATTTATTGACGCAAATAAAAGCCCCCCCACACACTCTCCGCCTCATCACCTCAAAGAAAGAAAGGTGCCTGGGTCCTAATGGGGTCCTAAGAACCAAGAGGGGAAGGCACACCCGGAAGGTTCCGACTGCTAGAGACCGAAGAAACGAATTTAATACCTTTCAAGAGCGTCTTATCCTCATCCCTGCTCTTTTCTTCCAAATCCTTCTTCTGAAAGAAGGAAAACACTCTGGCAAGAGCGCGGAACATGGCGCCGTCGCTTTCTCGGCTCCGTCGGCTTCTCGGCGGTTGCCGTGAAGGACACTGGGAGACTCCAGGAGCGACTTCCTGGTGTTTCTCAGATCCTGAGGGAGGCGTCGGTTACTCGACGCCAAGCAGTAGCCGCGCATGCTCAAAATCCAACCAATGGAAACTTAGGTCACGAGATGGTGGGCGGGATTTCAATAGCTCTTCCTACTGTGAGCCCAACTGACCAATGAGAAATCATTTCCTCTGGCCTAATTCCGTTTGGGCCAGTTCAGTCAGCCCCTAGCTGGTGAACTTACAAACTTGGATTCCCTCTGTTAGGGTGATGGCGGAATTGCCCAAGGCTTGCCTTCGATGCATCCCTCTCTGTTCAGTTATGATTGTGTTCTCATGGTTTGTCTGTGGGTTTACCCTATACACTGTCCCCCGCTGAAAAGCCCCACCTCCTCACTCTGACAACTTTGTGGAATAAAATTTACTATTCAACTACACAAAGCCTTTCTATTCAGTACAAAGTGATTCTGCATCTACCGTTTTAAAATGAGGGGGTGCTCTCAAATGGTGCTCAAATGACCCCAAGGCAACTTGCTCACATTCCTCATCTTGGCTGTGTTAGTCTGAGACTCCAGTACACAAGCTTAGCAATGCCTCGTTGCTTGAGACCAGGGCACTACCTGATGATGCTTGCGGAGTGGAACATACTGTGATGGGGATGGAACCTGAGACCTTACACATTCCAAACCCATGAGGATATTAGTTTCACAAGGGTGAGAGTTTTTATACCTTTGTTTGCTGCTCTATTCCAAGTGTTCATAACAGTATCTAGCTCAGGATTAGAAAGCTAGTACAGACGTTAATTAAGATAACTCTGCTCATAAGAGACTTTCAGAATGCTAGTGTTACTAAGCACATAAAATATACCTGGGCTCCCTGTAGCACCAGTACAAGGACCCAAAGAAAGCCCCCAAACCCCAGAACCCTCTAACAGTGGTCCTCAAACTATGGCCCGCGGGCCACAAATTGTATTTGTATCTGTTTTGTTTCTTCATTGCAAAGTAAGATATATGCAGTGTACATAAGAATTCGTTCATAAGTTTTGTTTTTCCTATAGTCAGACCGTCCAATGGTCTGAGGGACAGTGAACTGGCCCCCTGTTTAAAAAGTTTGAGGACCCCTGCTAGAACGTTTGCCTGTTTTAAAATGACTTTATTTAAGCACCATGGTTTACAAGGTTGCTCATAATACAGGTGCTTTTTTTTATTTACAAAGGTGCTCAAGATTGACTTTCAGTGCACAGTTGTTCACAAATGCCCCACCCTCCCCCACCTGCCCTCTCTCCCCCATGCCTGCCTCTAGAGCAGAAGTTTTTCTTATCTTTCTATCTCCCTTTTAGACATATGTTTTGCAATATTGTTACTGAAGGGGTACCATGCATATCACTTTATGAGTATTCACTTTATCATTATTTTCAGTTCTTGTCCAGACTGATCAGATCAACTATCATTGTCATACTGCTCCCTTCTTTGCCTTAACTTACTCCTAAGGACATTCTTCAAAAATCTAGAAATTGAGCTCCCATATGACCCAGCAATACCCCTCCTAGGAATACAACCTAGGAGTCCCAAAGCACAATGCAGAAAAGCCCTCTGCATTTTTATATTCATCTCAGTACTATTCACAATACCCAGAATATGGAAACAGTCCACTAGGACTTACTGTAAGAGCATTAGAGGAGAATAAATCCAGAAATTGAAAATAAGGACCAAAAATGTATCAAATAAACCCTTTAGCCTTCCATCTTAAGAAAACAGAAAAAAAGTTACCTACACCACAAGCAAGTGGAAGGAAAGATCTTTTCAATAATAAGAACAGAATACATCCACAAAAGCAGTCGCAGTGTTTGGACATGGCCAGCTCCATAGACTCACTCTTTTCTCAAAATAGACTCAAACCTAGATGTGAAATATCATGGGTACACTGGCTCATGCAGCAGAAAGCTGGTTATCTTGGGATGGCCAAGATCCCACCCTAAGAAGGCCACACCTACTGCCTCCATCACCTGCAATCATGTTTTTTTTTGATGGTCTTCTCTAATCACTGGCCCTGTACAATTCTCTTCGGGGACACCAATTTGACCAAACTTTAGGTGCACCGGTTTTGGGGCTGATATTATCAGGCCTCTTGGGAGAGAGTGTGGATACCCTTCCCCCATATTTCCATCTTCCAGGAGGCCAGCAGTTGAGTACACACCACTAAAAGTAGTAATGTCAGTAATGCTTTGAATATAGGGACAACTTTATTTATTCCCCATAATAATCCACCAATATAACAGAATGAACAGCTAAAAACTAGAGCTTACAAAATCTTCTGTGATTGTGTTAATGAATTCAATGGAGATATATAATAATTTTCACAAATGTGTTTGCTACTGTTTTTCTTCATTTCTGTTTTTCTTTTTCATTTTCCTGTTTTTCTTCATTTCTGTTTTTTTTTTATTTGATTTTCCTTGTTTCTATTTTCTTCAATATCTTTGCTTTAACTGATCTGGAAACAAATATATTAGTCAAATGGTCAACTATATGATGCATTTTATATAAATAAAGTTACAAAAAAAAAAAGAAACACATTTCAGGAGCCAAAATAATGTCAGAATAGAGCTGGCCTTACTGGGTATAGTATCTCCCTCAAAATATCTCTAGTGCCAGCATATGAGTAGAATTCAGAGAGTCGGCATGAGACTACAACTTCAGAAAGCTAAAGTGTATCTAGCCTCAGAGAGTCAAAATGAATGTGTAAACATGCGAATGCAAACTCAGAAAGCATGCACTGAAGTGCAGCTTCAGAGAGTCAGCAAATGGGTGCAACCTCAGAAGACAACATATGTGCGAAACATCAGAGAGCCATAATATGTGTACAACATTAGAGCACCAGCATGCATGTGTAGCAACAGAAAATCAACATGCATGTACAACATCAGAGAGCAAGCAAGTGTGAGTAATGTAGGTGAGTGCCATATGAATATGCAACTTCAAGAAACAAGATGTATGTGCAATCTCAGAAAGCAGGCACATAGGTTTAACCTAAGAGAGCCAACATATGTGTGAAATATTAGAGAGGCAGCATGGATGTGTAGCATGGGAGACCCAGAAAGATTGTGCGATTTCAGAGAATCATCTTATGTGTGCAACCTAAGAGAGCAACATATTGTACAGCCTTAGTGAGCATGGGCAAAACCAGAGAGCCAACATGCACACAAAAAGTCAGAAAGTGAGCATGGAAGTGCGTCTTCAGAGAATGAGAACGCATGTGGAAGTTAAGGGAGCCAGCATGCATGTGAGCCTCAAAGAGCCAGAATGCACATATAAACTCAGAGAGCCAGAATGTATGTGTGTCCTCTGAGAGCCAGAAACAATATGCAACCTCAGAGAGCCAGCATATGCATGAAGCCTGAGACCCAGCATATGTAGGCAACCACAGACAGATAGCATATATGTTCATCCCTAGAGAGTCAAAATGAGTAAGTAATCTCAGAGAGCCAGAATGAATGTGCAATCTCAGAGAACCAACATGTGTATAGTTAGAGAACCAGCATATGTGTGCAACCTTAGAGAACCAGCATATGCATGCAACCTGAGAAAGTCAGCATGCATGTGCAACCTCAGTAGTCAGCAGATATGTGCAACCTCAGAGGGAAAGCATGCATATAAAAAATCAAGGAGCCAGCATTCATGTGAGCCTCAGAGATCCAGCATGTCTCCAGTCTTAGAGAGTGAGAAATAATATGTGACCTCTTAGAGAACCAACATATGTGTGTAGCCTCAGAGTGTGTGTGTATTCACAGAATGCAAGAAAAAAATATGCAGCCTCAGAGAACCAACATATGCATTTAGATGCAGAGAGCCAGGATATACATGCAAACTCAGAGAGCCAGCATGCAGGTGTAATCTCAAAAAACCTCACTGAGTGTGTAATCTCAAGGAATCAATATGTGTATGAAGTCTCAGAGAGCCAGTATCCCTGAGTAGTCTCGCAGAACCAGAATGAATCTGCAACCTCAGAGAGCCAGCCTACATGTGCAAACTCAGAGAGACAGGGTGCATATGTAGCCTCAGAGAGCAGAAATAATGAGCAACCTCAGAGAGCCAGCATATGTCTGAAACTTAAGAGAGCTATTTTATGTGTGCTAACTCAGGGAATAAATATACGTGTGCAACTTCAATTAGCCAATATATGAGCACTAATTCAGAAAACCAGAAACAATATGTAACCTAGAGAGCCCAGCATATGTCTGCAACCTCAGTGAGTCAGAATTGTGCAACCTTAGAGAGTCAGAGTGCTGTGCAAACACAGAGGACCAGCATGAATATAAAATGTCAAAGAGCCAGCATGCAAGTGCAACTTCAGAGACTAAGCATGCATGTGGAGAGCATGCATGAACGAGGCTCAAGGTGCCATCATGCATGTGCAACATCAAAGAGGCAGATATATATATATATATATATATATATATATATATATATATATATATATATATATATATATATATATATATATATAAAGTCTGAGGCCGGCTCCCGAGAGGGTGAGGCAGAGGAACTCCAACCACTCTGTCTAAATACAGAAGCCTGAGGTCTTTGAGGACAGTCCCCTCTGCATGTTTTATCTGTGTCTCTATGCCCAGATTCTCTAGCTTTTGAAATGCTCTGGACACGCAAGAGGTCCTCCTTTGAAATAAGCCTAGGTAACTATTTCCCACGCCAGATTGATCCAAAGAGACCAGAACAGCGTCGGAGCAGTGGCGCAGTGGTAGGGCATTTTCCTGGCACGCAGCGGACCTAGGATGGATGATCCCCCCCACCCCACCCCACCCCGTGTCCAATATGTTTCCCCAAGCGAGAAGCGATTTTTGAACACAGAGCCAGGAGTAACCCTTGAGCCTCACTGGGTGTGGCCCCCCAAAACCAAAACCAAACTAACCAAAAAAAAAGAGACCAGGTTGATGGGCCCAACTTGAAAGCTTTTGCGTTCTGGGGGAGGGAATCTCAGGACTGAGGCAGGCGTTTCCCACATTTTGTCTCCTCATAACCCACACTTGGAAATAAGGTCTTGAACTGTCCCAAGCGATGGATTGTGATAAAAGGCCATTGGGGATATTAGGAGAACAGTGCCGCTCTGCACCTAAGCTCCCTCCCTATGTGGTGCCAAAATGATCTTATGTATTTGCTGTCTGGGATGGCTGTTCCTGGCACCCACCTTCTCCAGGATGGCAACTGCATTAGCTCTGCGTGAATGACGTATCATGTGCCTTTTAATTTTGTTGCGTCCCCAGAGCCCGCCAGGAGCGATTTTTGAGTGCAGAGCCAGGAGCAACCCCTGAGCACCCGTGTGTGGCCCGAAACCAAACCAAAGCAAATGAAATACTCCCTTCTCTCCGTCTTAAGGAATGGTAGGTTCCAAGATTTTAGGTCATTTATTCGTCTCTGGAAACCCCTCCATTTTTATTTTTATTTTTTTGGTGTTTAGGTCACACCCGGCAGTGCTCAGGGGTTACTCCTGGCTCTATGCTCAGAAATCGCTCCTGGCAGGCTCACATTGCTCCTGGCAGGCTCGGGGGACCATCTGGGATACCGGGACTCAAACCACCTTCCTTCAGCATGCGAGGCAAACGCCCCACCCCTCCATTTTAAGGTTTCATTGGGAGATAGGTTTTCCCTGGGTTTTCCTATAGTCTCTCCAAGGTTGGAAACTGGTCTCAACAGCAAAGGTGGTACAGAAAAGTGAGGGGAGGCCGGCCCAGGTTAAAGACACCTCCAGGAAGCCATTATCAGGTGCTGAAGTCTGCGTGGGATGGGAGGATCCCAGCCCTCCAATCCCAGGGCTCAGGACTTTTTACAGCCCAGATGCGATCCATCCTTCTGGAGTGGGCTAGGCCTACCTTGCACACAGGGTGTATGTGTGCTTGCAAAAAAGTTTGGGTTCGTCAGGATAGTTTTCAGAGGATAACTCTTCATGTACTTGAGATGGCCAGGTATGGATACTAAGAAACAGGGACCCAAATCCAGAACCTTTCACTCTTTGGCTTTCAGATGTTTCCTTGGTGGGGCCCAGAGTTTTCCTCCACAAAACCCACAGACACTTGCATGTGAATGTCGGTCAAATATCCCCCCTAACTCTCGAGATGTGTTTTGCAAAAAAGCCATTAGAAGCTAGGAAAACTCCACCTCTTGTCGTTCCTAATCTCCGATGAAATAATAGCTCTTACTCTTTTACATGCCGAACAGTCACTGCTGTTTTACCTTAGTTTTCCTAGCGAGCAGCGATCTGTGGGATTAGGAGACCAAGGGAAGGGAAGATGAAAGTGTATCCAAGTCACTCAGGAACTTTTATGCAGGTGAAATAAACTTAGGTCAAAGTGGGCACAAGATTGTTTAATAGGAGACTGACTTTAATAACTCCATGTTTACTGCTAGAAACCCAAGCTTTGTGTAAAATCTTGAATTTCAGGGCAAGGAGGGTGGGAAGGGTACTCTGTTCATTCCTTGGTGGGTGCGAAGTGTACTGTGTTCATTCCTTGGTCCCCATCCCTCAATCTTGATCTGCAGGAGAACCCATTGGGCTTTGGTGACCCCATCCTTGGAAACTGTTTATTTGATGATTGATTTTGCTCTATACATTTATATTGCTGTATCCCTTTAATGTATTGGGCTCTATTTCTATTCTTTGTCTTTTCCTATCATTTTGCCCCAAACATGCTAATCCCTTTCCCATTCTACTCTTGTGCCCTGAGAAAATACAATGAACAAAGACTTATTGGTACTAAAACTGCAAAGATAATCAAGTATGACCAAAAGGCCAAATAGCTGTTTATGGACATTAAGGAACATTTCTAAGGTCAGTAGCATATCTAAGTAAAGAGGCCTGCATTGGACAGTAAAATACATTCTTTTTATGATGCTACATTTCTGGAATGAAGACAAATTGTGGAAAACTGGAAGGTCTTGTCCTGGTCAGTCTGGGCCTGGCCATACATCCTGCCCTCCTTTTTAAATAAAGTGCAGGAACAATAATTTTCAATAGCATAACATCTCTTCACTCAAATGGGAAATGAGGCTGGCTTATCTCTGTATTTTAGTGTTGAAAAATGGGAATTTTTTGATTTCCATGGTATTTTTCCATGTGCTATGTAATTTTCAAATAATTTTCACAGAATCTGAAAAATTTTAAAGGTTTAAATTTACAAAACAAAAGACAATGGATATCTTTCATCTCAGAATTCCTATTTGAATTTGCTGCTTATACATTACCCAGTATCGGGCTTATGATATTTAAACTCAGGTCCTAATGTCCAGTGATACTTTGAATTATTGATGCCACAAGTGTCAAAATGTACTGAACTGGAAAGATTGATGGTTATTTGGGATAATTTTTATGATTGCCTAGAGCAAAGGCCAAGTAACACATGTCATGAATTTCAAAACTTTATTGCTTCCTTAACAACATTTCAACTCAGTATCATTTTAGCACTAACACTGCCTTGAAGAGCAACATCCAAAAGTTAGTTTTAAAGAAAGTCTTCTACAATAAATGCTGACTTTCTATATCTTACTCTTATGATCCATAACTTACACATTTTGGACAGAGGTCAGAATATGAGCAAACTGTACTGTTTACAAAATGACTTTAGGCTTTATCAGTTAATTTTTTTTCATATAAATATTAATAAAATACGTTCTTTATCAGTCTCAAGGGTTGGGTTAAGTCAAATGATTGTCTATTGATTGTTTTCTCCCCTTTATCTAAGGCATATGCTTTGAAATGGTTGATGTCTGCTCTCCCACTCTTCATCCTATGTTCAAGTGTTGCTTGCTGAGATGATCTGCTGGATTTCATCCGCCGGGATTTGTCATCTTTCTCTTCCAGTGTTTTGTGTGTTGTTATTGTTTCTATATCACAGTTTATACGAGTCCTAACATATAGAATAACTAATTCCAGTTGATGATGAACTACAATAAAATTCTAAGTGTATGTCTTATCACTACATGTATATAAAGACCTGGGAAGAGGAGAAAAAAATAACTTTTACTTTTGAACTGAACTACCATTAACATAACCACCAAACACGGTGGCCATGCAGTATTTCATCCTCCCCACCAGATATGAAATAAGCAACATTAAGAAGAAGGTGGATTACCTTACCTCATTCTGAGCATCAGGAGACAGAAGGAACATTATTTGCGAATGCGAGGTAAATATTTGACCTTTCGGATGATCTTAGAAGGCGGTGACTCTGAAGAAGCCTCTGGCCTCACACTGCTTGCACGGACAGGCTTACTGGCATCTGGTTTTCTACCTGAACCTGTCTGACCTTCCTTCTTCACAATACTAAAGAAATAGGGGTGTTCCATAGCCTCTTTGGCAGTAAGGCGTGACTGATGATCATAACATAGCACCTTGTCTAGGAAATCAAAGGCCTCTGGGCTGACAAGGTGTTTATTTCCATCGTTAACAAAGATCTCCCAGTTCTTCCGGGAGTGTCTGCCTACCATGCTTTTCAAATATGGATTTAATTTAATTTTGTATTTGTCAAGATAATGATATAGATCATCTGTACCCAGAACTTTGGCTATCTTCACCAATTGATCATAATTATGAAGACCACGAAAAAATGGTTCTCGGCGGAAGATCATACTCGCCAGCATACAGCCCAGGCTCCATAAATCTAAACTATAATCATACATCTCATAATCTACAAGCAGCTCAGGACTTCTAAAGTATCGCGAAGCCACCAGGACATTATATATTTGTCCAGGATAATAAAATTCTGCCAATCCCCAGTCAATTAACCGTAGATTTCTGCGTTCGTGATCAATCACGACATTATGGGGCTTCACATCCCTGTGCATAATCCCCATGCTATGACTATAATCCAAGGCCTTTAGAATCTCATAAGTGTAGAACCGGATATCATTATCAGTTAATATCGGGTACAAGTGCTGGTAGCTTTTGTTATTTACATGCTCAAACACCAAGGCAGGGACTCCTAAATGAGGGATTATGATCATGTCTACCAAATGTATGATGTTGGGGCCACCTTGCAGATTCTTCAAAATCTTAATTTCACGCTTGACTTTACTCTCTTTTATGGGCTTGAGCATTTTAATGGCAACCTTTTTATCACTTATTTTATTGACGGCTTCATATACGGCACTGTAGTTTCCCTGGCCTATCTTTCGAATGATCTGGTAGTCTTTATAATTCCCCCATCTCTCTACACGGAATGACTTATAATCCCAGTATTCTCGGGGTTTGTTTGGAATAACGTCTGCATAAACTTTGGCCCTGCTTGGCACTAGTGATGACCTATTACTACAGATGCTGAACATGGTTATGTGAATGGTTGGAGATGTGCCAGTCACCCTCTTCAGAGGCTGATGTAGTTTAGATTTTTTTCAGCAGACTTCTTATATCCTATAATTAAAACATCAAAGCAGGAACTTTTCAATACTTGGTTTGGAACATGACAGGATACAATATGTTACCATGTGTGCCTAGTGAATGTGAGGTGGATTTCAATCTCTGACAGTGTTATGTGGCCTTTTCTATCCCCTGTCCTCATACAGAAAAGATGGCTGACACTCAAGATGAGACCAGTTATTTGGCCTCCAGTTATAGGTACTAGTTTGATAGTAACACTTTTATTTATTTTCGTGAAGCAATATAGTGTTTACCAAAACTTTTTCAGAAAGATGTGAGGGGAAATAAAGAGAGAATTAAGTGTTCAAGAGAGAACACAGACTTTACTAAGGTGGAAAGGAGCAAGCAAAGAAACTTAGAGACAAGCACACCAGATAAGTATTCAATGGAGAACACAGGCTTGAAGAGGAAGTCAATGAGCTGTTATTTAGTTTCCAGTGGACACTTCAAATCATTCCCACAGATTGTTGGGAGGGAGGAGTAATTCCTTTTAACCTAATATTCTGCCAAATTATTGGAGCTATGTTGATTGAACTCTCATCCCAATTCTTACTACTCCCACTTATAAATTACTATTCTTTTTGTGTCTCAGATTCCACATCAGTAAGAGTGACATCCCAAGGAAAAGCAAATCTGAGTCAGTCATTTTACTCTTCTGTGAATTAGAATAGGGGTTTAACTGGCTAAACTTATACTTGCAATGAAATGTCCTTTTTATCATCTTCAGACCTGTTTCCTAGTACTTATCTGGTACACTTTGGAGCCTTCTTTGTCATTCCCGCTCACAGTAATCTGTGTCCTCAAAAGTCTTTTTTCTATTTACATTCATGACAGATACACAAGCCACATGTGAGAAACTGTTTCCAGTTTGTCAACTGTTTCTTCCACCACATACTTAGTTCATCTATACTAAATCCTCTTTAATTTATAGGTCACCACTTGCACCATTTATTCATAGATATGTCCTCTTCCAAAATAGACCACTGTTTTAACATTTATGGCAAGAATCATCTTCTCTCTAATAAAATAAAGATTAGTAAGAGCAGGATATAGGTAAGGATTTAAGAATTGATGACAACAAAACCCATGGCCATGTACTACCATGTACTTTAACACTAAAATGCCAAATAAGGGAGATATTCTGGGAAGAGGGAGATTTTTAGGTCAACATATGGAATAAAACTACACTATAAAAGTTGAGTCTTTTGATGGAAGTAAAGTATGGTTAATTGTGTATATCAGAATCATTCATTTTAACACTATTGAAAACACAAGAGATGGTCAGAAGTCATAATCCAAAAGTGGTTCTGCAAGTGTGTCTTGAAGCCACAGTTTCCCTACCAGAGGAAGAAGAACTAGGAGACAAAAAGCATGGAGCAGCCTCACTGCTTATCCTAACTCCATACAAATGTCAGAAGTTAGTGGCATGTTTCTGTATTGGTAGCTGCTAACGCAGCTAAAAAGACACTATCCCTCCTTCAATAAAGCTCCCTAAAGATCTTCAGGACAGTCAGGGAAACATTGATACAGATGTGTAAAAGACATCTTCCAAAGTACAAAAGAAACTATGACAAAGGAGTGCAATTCCCCATGACAAGTTAAGATTGAAATTCTGAGGACTAAATTAGCAACAACCACCTCTATAATCTCTCTGTAAAGGACTTCAGAGTGGAAATGCTTAGTATGCTTAACAAGAAGAAACATAATAGAATGGACCATCAAAAACATGAGAACATGAGAAACTACAAACAGAAATGACAGTACTGAAAAACTTCGTAAGCAAAATGAAAAATTCACCGTAGGGGCCGGATAGTTAGCATGGACGTAGAGCATTTGCCTTTCATGCAGAAGGTGGTTCGAATCTCGGCATCCCATATGGTCCCCCAAGCTTGCCAGGAGTGATTTCTGAGCATAACGTCAGGAGTAACTCCTGAGCACTGCCGGGTGTGACCCCCCCCCCCAAAAAAAAAAACCAACTCACTATAAGGCCTCCTCAGCAGATTAATAGCTACTAAATGCATAATCGTTGAACTGGAAAAAGGTTCAATAAACCTCCAGATAACAGAAAATGGAGAAAAATATTCAGAATACAAGTAGCTGGGAGAAGAGTTTTGGGAGTGAATTCAAAAGGAATAACATACGAATCAGTGGGGTCCTAAAGGGCCAGAAAGGCAACAATGAAGAACAACAAAGATGATATCATTGTTGAAAGAGCTAGAGGACATGCATCCACATCCTGGAAGCCTGAAGACTACCCATGCAATGGGAAAAACTATTCACCCAATATCTCTCTGATGAGGGATTAATATCTAAGATATACAGGCATTGGTAGAAGTAAAATTCATCTAACCCCACCCAAAATGTGGAGAAGAAATGAACAGACATTTCCTCAAAGAAATACATATGACCAAAGGGCACATGAAAAATGATCCACATCATCAGGGTGATACAAATCAAAACAACAATAAGGTATCATTTCACACCACAAAGATTGGCACCCACCACAAAGAACAAGTAGAACAAGAACTGGCATGAATGCTTGAAGAAAGGGACTGTTGTCATTCATGGATGGTTAGAATGTACAGTGGTTCATCCTTTTGTAAAATAACATGAATATTCATCAAAAAAACTAGAAATTGAGCTTCCAGATTGTCCAACCATACCACCCTTAGGGATATACCTTAGGAACACAAAAACAAAATTTGAAAAATCCCTCTAAATTTCTATTTAACTGCAGCACTACTCACAATCTGGAGACAACCCAAACCCCAAGAAAATACGAGAGGACAAAGAAACTGGTACATTTACACAATGGAATACTACACTGCTGTTAAAAATAAAGACATGAAATTGGATTATATATGGATAGATATGGAGAGTATTATTAGGCTGAGAGGCTGACAAAAATGAGTCTGAAGGAGAAGGATAGGCAAAAATAATCTCACTCTTTTGTGGTATATAAAAAGTGTGGTAATAATATCCAAAGACAATAAATATGAGAACCTGGAGGAGTAGTGCATGATAGGAAGCTTGTCACAAATATTGAAGTAGTTCATTTAGGGAAGAGAAAGGACCACTATGACAGTAATGATTGGAAATAATCACTCTGGACAAGAACTGGAGTTCTTGTTATCTCCGAGAGGAGATAAAGTGATATGCATGGTACCCTTAATTAATAATAGTGCAAAAGCACTGTGTCTAGAAGGAAAAAAGGAAGAGAAAGAAAGAGAAGTAAAATGTCTTCCCCAGAGTTGCAGTGGAGAGGCTGGGGAGACTGGAAACATTAGTGACAGTAAATGTTTCTGGCAAATGTTGTTTACATTGTATGTCTGAAACTCAATCACAAGCAGCTTTGTAACCATGGTGTTTAAAAAAAAAGTAAAAAAAATAAAATAGATCAGAAGTGATTTATATGAAGGATCATTTGATATGGAAAAATTACCCCCATAGAATAAATATGGGCTTCTCCAATGAGCCTTCTCTAATAAATTTTTGTGTTGATGCTCAAAAAATAAAATAAAATCACAAAATTGAAATAAAAATACTCCAAGACACATACTAATCAAAATAACAAAAACCATAGTAGAGATAGAATACTGAAAGCGAAAAGATCAAAAAAAATCAATTACATAAAAGAGCATTAAGGTTTACATCAGAAATTACCAAATGAAATCTTCCAAGCCCAAGATAATGGTGAAATATAGAAACAATGTAAGAATCATTGGAATCCCAGAGACCCAGGGGAAAAAAACCTATGGAGAATCAACAGTCAAAAACATCAGTGCTGGGCCCGGAGAGGGAGAGATAGCAGGCATTTGCCTTGCAAGTAGCCGATCCAGGACCAAACGTGGTTAGTTTGAATCCCGGTGTCCCATATGGTCCCCCGTGCCTGCCAGGAGCTATTTTTGCACAAGACAGCTAGGAATAACCCCTGAGCACCACCGGGTGTGACCCAAAAATCAAAAGTAAAAATAAAAAAAAAAACATCAGTGCTGAGAAATTCCCAGAGCTAGAGTGCATGCAACTATAGTCTGGATAACCAAAGAGTACCAGCTAAATGAGATCCAAAGAAAAGCACTCCAAGACACAATTTAGTCTCATGTGATGAAAATCACAAATAGGGTTACAATACTGAAATCATAAAAATCAAAAAGGGAAATTACACACAAAAATGCATCCTAAAATTTATAGAAGACGAAGGCAGTTGTGGGATACAGTAAAAAACAAACAAAAAATCAACTCAATGAAATGAACGCTTTATCAAGAATACTTAAATCAGCTAGACTCTCATTCCTATTTGAAGAAAGGATACACATCTTAAGGAATAAAAATCAGCTCAGAAACTTTACAGACTCAAAACCAACAGAGGGGCCAGAGCGATAGCATAGAAGTAGGGTGTTTGCCTTGCACGCGGCGGACCCAGTATAAACCTGGGTTCAATCCCAGGAGTCCCACAAGGTCCCCCGAGCCAGGAGCAATTTCTGAGTGCATAGCCAGGAGTAACCCCTGAGTGTCACTGGGTGTGGCCCTAAAAACAACAACAATGACAACAACAACAACAAAAACTGAAAGGTCTAATTTAAGGCAAGGCAGACCCAACAAACACACCACAGTTCTACAAAAAAGATGACACTTAATCATATGAAAATCACTTCTCTCAATGTCAATTGGGTTAATTGACAAATTAGGAGCACAGAGTGGCAAACTGGATCAAAAAATTGAACCCAACATTTTGCCGCCTGCAAGAAATACATCTGAATAATCAGAGCAAATATAAACTCAAGTCAAAGGTTCAAGGTTAATCATGCAAGCAAACAACTCCCTTAAAATACTGGGGTTGCGGGCCGGAGAGATAGCATGGAGGTAAGGCGTTTGCCTCTCATGCAAAAGGTCATCGGTTCGAATCCCGGCGTCCCATATGGTCCCCCGTGCTCGCCAGGAGCGACTTCTGAGCATGGAGCCAGGAGTAACTCCTGAGCACTGCCGGGTGAGACCCAAAAAAAAACCAAAAAAAAAAAAAATACTGGGGTTGCAAACTAATATCAGACAACACAGACTTTAGTTATAAAAAGGTTATGAGACATAGATGGACTTTTCTGGTTGTTTTTTTTTTGGGGGGGGGAGGGTACACACCTGGCGGTGTGCAGGGGTTATTCTCGCTCCTGCCAGGCACATGGGACCATAGGGATGCTGGGGTTCAAACCACCAGTCAGTTCTGGGTCAGCCGCTTGCAAGGCAAACGGCCTAACAATGTGCTATCTCTTTGGCCCAACATTTCTTAATAATCAAGAAATATGTACACCAGAGAGAAATCGCACTTCCAGTGAGGAATGAGTGGCCAGCAAAATATTTAAGATGCTAACAGATTTGAAGACATCAATAGCAACTCGTCAATAGTGGGAGACATCAACACTGTCCTGATATGTCTTGATAGGTAATCCAGGCTAAAAATTAATAAGGATATACTGTCTTTGAAGGAATAAATGGAAGATAGTGGCTCAGTAAAAGTATACAGGGATCTCCAACCCCAGAAGGCTGTATACACATTCCTCTCCAATACAAATGGACATTCTGCAAGTTGAACCACATGCTGGGCCATAAAACATACCTTGATAAAACCAAAAGGATAGACATTATATCAACTATCTTCTCAGATAATGAGATACACTGAAACAGAAGTGAATTACAAACATACACATAAAAATAATTTTAACACGTGAAAATTAAACAACTCACTACTGAACACCCAATAGACCAAAGACGAAATTGAAGAGGAAATTAACAGATTCCTGGAAACAAACTAGAATGAAGACACAAATTATCAGAATTTGTGGGACACAGCAAAAGAGGAAAATTTATAGCTTTGCAAGAACTTATCAGGAAGAAGGGGCCTACATTCAACTAGGTCCAACACACTTGTTCATGATAAAAACTTTCAACAAGACGTGAATGGAAGGCACTTTTCTCAATATAGTCAAAGCTAGTTACCACAAGCCTAAGGCAAATATACTCAATGGGGTAAAACTAAAAGCTTTTCCTCCAATATTTGGCACAAGACAAGGTTGCACCCTCTTGCCATTTCTATTCAACATAGAACTGTAAGTAATTGCCATAGCAATCAGGCACGAAAAAGATTTCAAGATATTCATATAGGAAAGAAAGAAGTGAAGCTCTGGCTGTTTGCAAAGATAATATGATTTATTTATGTAGAGAATGCTAAAGACTACCAGAAAGGCTCTTAAAAACAACAAAATTGTATACTAAAGTAATAAACAATAATAAACATAATCAATTAAATAATATAAGAAATTATATAATCATATAATAAAAAAGCTACAAAATTAATACTAAAAAATCCAGGGCATTTTATATATAAATAATGAAAAGAGAAGAAAGAAGTATTAAAAAAACAATCCTATTGGGGTTGGAACGGTGGCACTGCATTTCAATCCTGTGTTCCGTATGGTCCCCAAGCCAGGAGTGATTTCTGAGCGCATAGCAAGGAGTAACCCCTGGGCGTCACCAGGTGTGGCCCAAAAACCAAACAAACCCAAAACAACAACAACAACAACAAAAATCCTATTCACAACTGTTCCAGAGAATATTAAATATCTTGTAGTCAACTTAATTAAAGAGGTGAATGCTTTATACAAAGAAAATCACAAACCCATGTTTCAAGAAATAAAAGAGGAGGCTGGAGCAGTGGTGCAAGAGGTAGGGCATTTGCCTTACACACGCTAACCTAAGATGGTCTCCCAAGCCAGGGGAGATTTTTGAGTGCATAGCTAGGAGTAACCCCTGAGAGTCACTGGGTGTGCCCCGAAAATAAAAAAAAAACCCAGAAATTAAAGAGGATAGACAGAAATGGAGACATATACACTGCTCATGGATGGGGAGGATTCACATAATTAAAATGGCAATACTTCCAAAGCACTGTACATATTTAATAAAATCACTATAATGGTGCCCATGACATTTTCAAAGTGTATCAAAACCTTGTGAAATTCATTTCAAACAATAAATAGCCATGAGCTGCTAAAGCAATGCTTAGGAAGGAAATGGCAGGCATCACTTTCTCAAATTTAGATTGTACAAGGTAATAGTCACTATAATAACATGGTACTGGAATGAAGACAGACCCTAAGATCAATAGACTAGATTGAAATATTCAGAGACTGACTCTCAGACATATAATCAGTTAATCTTTGATAAAGGACCAAGAAATACAAAGTGGAGCGAGTAAGGCCTCCTTCAACAAGTGATGTTGGGATACTTAGTTAATTACATACCAAATAATGAACTCAGACTACTCTTTGGTACTATTCACAAAGGTCAAAGCAAAATAGATTAAAGACGTTGATATAAGACCTAAAAACCAATATATGAATGGTATATAGAGGAAAACATAGGCTAAACATTGATGATAAAAGCATCTTCAAGGAGGAAACACCACTGTCCAAATAAGTGGAAGCGAAAATAAATGGGACTACATTAAACTGAGAAGCTTGTGTACTTCAAAGCAAACAGTGACTAGGATACAAAGACCACCTACAGAATGGAAGAAACTATTTACCTAATGCCCATGTGGTAAGGGGTTAATATCTAAGATATACAATATACTGACAGATTTTTTGTTTGTTTTTGGGGGGGTCACACCTGGCAGCGCTCAGGGGTAACTCCTGACTCTGAGCTCAGAAATCTCTCCTGGCAGGCACAGGGGACCATATGTGATGCCAGGATTCGAACCACCATCTGTCCTGAATCGGCTGCATGGAAGGCAAACACCCTACCGCTGTGCTATCTCTCAAGACCTTGAGAGATCTTAATAATGCAAAAACATCTAACCCCATTCAAAATGGGGAGAAAAATTGAACAGGCATTTCCTAAAACAAAAATTTAGATCTCCAAAAGATATATAAAATATGGACATCATTGGGGCTGGAGAGATAGCATGGAAGTAAGGTGTTTGCCTTTCATGCAGAAGGTCATTGGTTCAAATCCCGGCATCCCATGTGGTCCCCCGTGCCTGCCAGGATAAGTGTGGAGCCAGGAGTAACCCCTGAGCACTGCCAGGTGTGACCCAAACCCCCCCCCAAATATGGACATCACTAATCATCAGGAAAATGCAAATAAAAACAAAAAATGAAGTCTCATCTCAAGTCATAGAAACTGACACACATCACAAAGAACAATTAGTGCTGGTGGAGTTGTGGGGAAAATGGGACTCTCATTTACTGCTGATGGAATGCCACTCGTTCAGCCTTTCGGGAAACAATATGACTATTCCTCAAAACACTGGAAATTGGGCCCAAGTGATAGAACAGCGGTAGGGCATTTGCCTTTGCACGCGGCCAACCCGGGCCAATCCAGGTTCAATCCCAGGCATCCCATATGGTCACCTGAACCTGCCAAGAGCTATTTCTCAGCATAGAGCCAAGAGTAATCCTGAGCGCTGCCTGGTGTGACCGAAAAACAAAAGCAAACTGAAAACTGAGCTTCCATATGATCCAGCAATACCATTCCTAAAGATATACTCTAGGAAAACAGAAACACAATAATAAAATGCCCTCTGCACTCCTTTGTTCATCTCAGCACTATTTACAATGCTCAGAATCTGGAAAAAATTCAGGTATCCAACAACAGATGAGTGTATAAAGGAAATGTGGTACACGTACACTATGGAATACTATGTAGCTGTTAGGAAAATGAAGTCATGAATTTTGCTTGTACATGGATGGACATGGAGATTATTATGCTGAGTGAAATGAATCCAATGGAGAGGGATAGGCACAGAAGAATCTTACTCATCTGTGGGGTATAAGAAAAATAAAAGACGGTATGGTAATAATATTCAGACACAATAGAGATGAGATTCAGAAGGACCATTCCATGGTAGGAAGATTGCCACAAAGAGTAGTGAATACAGTAAGAGGCTAGAAAGGTCTACTTCGACAGTAATAGTTGGAAATGATCACTCTGGACAAGATAATGGGTGCTGAAGGGGGATAAAGTGACATGCATGTCATTCCCTCATTAACAGTGCAAATCACAGTGTCATAAAGGAAAGCGAAAGACAGAGAGAAGCAAAATGCCTGCTTCAGAGACAGGCAGGGGTGAAGGTGTGGGAGAGAAATAGGGGCTATTGGTGGCGGGATAGGTGTACTAGTTAAGGGTGATGTACATTCAATGACTGAATCCCAACTATGAACAAGCTATAACCACAGTGCTTAAAAGCAATTACATTTTAAAAAAATAATAAGGTTAAAAACAAAAAAAATTAAAATGTAAATGAAATGAGTGCTTCACCAAGAATACTTTACCAGCAAAGTTTCATTCAGATTTTCACAAGTAAGCAAGAGCAAGAATTTCATAGTCTCAGTGCCGAAGCAATAGCACAGGGGGTAGGGCATTTGTCTTGTACTTGGCCCTTGGCATCCCAAATGATCCCCCAAACCTGCCAGGAATGATTTCTGAGTGCAGAGCCAGGAGTAACCCGAGTGCCACTGGGTGTGGCCCAACCCCCCAATAAATAAAAATTTTTTTAAAAAAGCAAAATGTCATAGCTATGCAACCACTCGATGTTGGGAGGAAGGGCCCACATAAATAACCTGATTCCACAACTCAATAAATTAGAAAATGACCCCCAAAAAAGGAATCCAAAGCAAGATAATAATAATAAAAAGAAGATAATAATAAAACTTAAAGAAATAGAATCTAATAAAACAATCTAAAAGATCAACAAAACCAAGATCTGATTCTTTGAAGAAATTAAAAAACAATCAATAAACCATTAGCAAACCCCACAAAGAAAGAGAACCCTAATACACCAAATCAAAAACAGAGTCCTTCCTTACTACATGTACCACAGAAATTAAAAATATCATCAAAGACTATTGTCACACTAAAACAGAGAAAAATTGATAAATTCTTGATCTAATGTAACCTCCCAAAGCTGAACCAAAAAGATATGTAACACTTGAACAAACTTATAACTTTGGAATTAATAGAAATGAAAATTGAAGTTTTACCCAAAAACAAAATCCCAGGCTTAAGTGGATACAAATGTGAGTTCTTTCAAACCTTTAAAGACTTACTGCCAATATTTTTGAGGCTTTTCCTGGGACCCGAAAAAAATAGTCCCAGTTTCTACAAAGTGACATTGACCCTGATACCCAACGACGACAGAGACATGAACAAAAAGAGAATTGCAGGATAATACTCAGGATAATCACCATTGCAAAGAAACTGAACACTAGGAAATATAATCCAAAAGGTCAAACAACGTGAAAAAGTGGGATTTGCTTAGAATGCAAGGATGATTTAACATGCACAAATTAATCAATGTAATACCCAATATTAGTAAAAATAAAAATAAAAATCATGACTTTATACATAGATTCAGATAAAGCATTTGACAAGATTCAGCTCTCATTCATGATAAAAAAAAAATTGTCAATTAAAACTCAATCATTTCCCATAACATACTCAAAGGGAGAAAACAGAAAGCCTTTCCTCTATGATAAGGCACAAGATAAAGTTGCCCACTCTCTATTTGATACAAGACAGAAGTACATTCTCTAGCAAAGAGACAAAAAATAAAAAGGGTATCCAGACAGGAAAGGAAGAAAAGCTCTTACTATTGTAGATTACATCATATTATATTTAGAAAATCCTACAAACTCTACAAAAATGACCCCGGAAACAATAGGGTCGCATAATAAGGCTGCATCTACGAAAGTGATGCAAAGTCCATGGATTTCCTTTGTGCAAATAACTAAGTGAAGAAAGATATTTAAAAAATCCTATTTGAAACTGAGCCTCAGAAAATCAATTACCTAGAATCAGCTTAAAGGTGAAAGATATATAAAAAGGAAACTATAAAACATTTCTTCAAGTAATAAAAGACAAAAGGAAATGGGAACATATAACCTGCTGATGGATTAAGATGATTAGTATAATAAAAATGGAAATATTCTTCCAAAGTGCAGTCAACATGGGCCATATAAGAATATCTCTGAAACTGGGCCCGGAGAGTTAGCACAGCGGTGTTTGCCTTGCAAGCAGCCGATCCAGGACCAAAGGTGGTTGGTTCGAATCCCGGTGTCCCATATGGTCCCCCGTGCCTGCCAGGAGCTATTTCTGAGCAGACAGCCAGGAGTAACCCCTGAGCATCGCCGGGTGTGGCCCAAAAACCAAAAAAAAGAAAAAAAAAGAATCTCTCTGAAACTGATATAAATATATATTCATATATATTAAGTGATATATAAAGAAATAGATCCAAGTCTCCAGAAACTGACAGGGAACAATAAACACTACACCATGACCAGGTAAAATAATCCACGGTGGGGGACAGTTGGAAGCATTACTTTTCCCAAATTCCAACTGTACTATAAAGTGGTATTAATTAAAACATCATAGGACTGGAATAAAGACAGACCCTCACATATATGATCAGTTATTTTTCAAATAAAGGAGTAAAGCGTATGATGGGAAGCAAGGAAAGCCTTGTGTGAAAACTGGTCAGCTACTTGCCAAAATATGAACCCAGATCTCTTTCTAATGATTTTGTCATACATCAGAGATGGGCACATATCAAAAATACAAGATTAACCAGTGCTGGCACAGCTTCAGAGAGAAACAGACTCTCATTCTTTGCAGGTGGAAATGAGTCTAAAAGCTAATCTAAAGCAGAATGCCTAGATCTTGTGACAACGTGTGCTGTTTCTATCTCAAAAGCCATGGCTTTGTTAGGTTCTAGCCGTGCAAAAAGAAACGAAAACACTTACTATCACACAAATCTAAGGTTCGCTGTAAGGAAAGTTCAAGCGAGTTTGCTGCTGCTGCGATAGGAACTGACTTCAATCTGCAGAGGAAAAGAAGAAAAAAAAAACTTGTTATTTGGAGGCCACACCCAGAAGCGCTCAGGCATTACTTCTGGCTGTGTGTTCAGAAAACACTACCTGGATTTCTAAGTTTGGCTCCAGGAACCCCATGGGATGCTGACCCCGAGATGGAACCAGGTGGGCATGTTGCAAGTCAAAAGCCCTATCCACATTTCAGTCTAGAAAAGAAAAATGGTTTTTTTTTAGGCCACACCTAGCGGAGTTCGAGGCTCAGGGGTCATTATTTCTGGCAGTGCCCAAGGGACCTGTTTTAAAAACAAGGGTCAGGGGCGAAGAGATAGCATGTAGGTTGGGCGTTTGCCTTGCACGCAGAAGGAAGTTAGTTCGAATCTGGGCATTCCATATGGTCCCTCGAGCCTGCCAGGAGCGGTTTCTGACCATAGAGCCAGGAGGACCCACTGAGCTCCACCGCCGGGTGTGACCCAAAAGAAAAAAAATGCACAGGCCCCTGCTTTTGTCTTAAAGGGAAGATAGTCGATGAAGATTTTTATCAAAGACCTTATGGGAGCTATTAGCCCCAGATCAGTCCAAGAGAGAATTCTGGGCAGTTGCTGAAGGTTTCTACCAAAACAATCCGGAATGGTGTCAAGGTCAGATATTGACATTGACGAACAAAGACTGGAGCAACAAAAGGAGTTCTGCTTTGAATACCCAGCCCGTACCAAAACTTTAAACCACCAAACTTAGCAAAACAAGTAATTCGAGACTTTCTGGGAATAGCTGTTTCAAATGAGAGAAGACAACTAATAGAGAAATGAAATAAGGGAGAAACAAGTGAAAGACCCATTTGAACACGCTGTGGTAACTAAGGTGGAAATAAAATCAGCGAAATGACATTATATAGGACATATTTACCAACTACGTTTTTCTTTTATCTTATTTTTTTCTTGCAACATCAGTAGATGCTGGGGGTTTGTTTTCTTGTTGTAAACAGAGGAATCACTCGTGGCAGGAATGGGGGACTACTGGAGTGTCTTGCCTTTGGAAGGAAAGCACTGTGCTCTCGCTCTGGTTCACCCTTAACTTGTGTGTTTGTATTATTGTTGTGTTTAGTTGAGGCCACACTCTGCGATGCTCCGGGTTCCTTCAGGAATTATTCCCGGTGGTGCTCCAGGTTATCTGGGATGCCAGGATGGAATCCGGCTAAGCACCTGCAAGGCCGAGGCCCTCCCACCCTTGCTATAGCTCCAGCCACCCACTCTCTTTCTGGCAGGGCCCGTACTCAGTGGTGCTCAGAGGGTTCATCCGGGCACCTAGAGGACGCCAGGCAGAGATGAGTTGGCCACGTGCGAGGCGCTCAATGGCTGAGGTGATCGCAACGACCGGAAGTGGAAGAATCAGGGCCCCGGCCCTCCACTCTACGACCAACTGCCTGGCCACGCGGAGAGGCCTGAAGGCCAGGCACGCTCTCTGAGGCCCCAGAAACAACCCTGCTGCCCGGTAGCTCCTCACGACTCGCTCAACCTCACCTCCCTCGCGCTCCAGGAGCGCCTCGAACCCTACCACAGCACGAGGGAGCTGCCCTGGGCCCCCAGCACTGGCACGAGTGTCTCACATCTAACAGTAACGCGAACGTACCTCTGGGCCCGGTGGCCAGGGCGCTCCTGAGGCGGCTGGTCAGGGGCCCACTTTGTCCCCCCAACTCCGAGGGTCGACGCTGACCCTCGTGTCCCAGCGGCTGAGGAGGAGAGAGAGCCTGGTTGGTCCCGCCGTTGCCTCTCAGGAGCGTCGTGATGGCAAATGGCCGCCGGCTGCTCGCTCCCACCTACCAACCCTTGGCCAACCGTCACCTGAGGACCTGCCAGGGAGACTCCAACCGCCTCCCAGGCCACCAAAGGATATTTCTGACCCAGTCGAAGAGGGAAAAACCCAAACTTACCGCAGACACAGGTCCGGGGAGAGAATCCGCAGTCCCCGCAGTCCCCGCAGTCCGCAGGCCAGCCGGCCAACGGTCCTTCAGGGGGCAGCAAAACCTGTGGGGACAACCCGGAAGGAAGGGTCCTTTTAACGGACAATCCCGCCAATCAAGGTGCAGGGCTGCCGCAGGCACTGCCCCTACATCTCTATTGGACATTCGGTGATGATCGACAGGTCGGCTGTCCATAGGTGCCGGGCCTCTGGAGACCCTCATTTGCATACCCTCAGGTCCGGATAACTGTGTCTGGTGGCTTATCATAGTAGCTTCTTGAACTATGGGAAAGAGTCTCAATGTCCTGTTCTCTTCCTCTCTGGATGGACTCTTCATTGTGTTAGTTGAACTGCTGGAGGCATGGGGCAGGGAGAAGTTGCCGGAGTGGTTGGGGAACTGTGCCCCTTGAATTAGCAGAGGTTGGGTGTGAAGGCTAGAAGGGCCCGGCCAGAAGGAAGGCAGCAAGCTCCTGTCTGTCTCACAAGTTCCTTATCAATCTTATTTATTATTTTTTATTGCTTTTGGGGTCACACGGTGGAGGGGGCGCTCAGAGGATACACCTGGCTCCGTGCTCAGAAATTGCCCCTGGGGTCGGAGACCTGGCTCAGTGGTAGCAGCTGACCTAGGAAGGACTGCACTTCGATCCCCAGGCTTCCCATATGGTCCCGCAAACCAGGAGAGATTCCTGAGCGCACAGCCAGGAGGAACCCCTGAGCATCACCGGGTGTGGACCAAAAACCAAAAACCAAAACGAAAGAAGGACCCTGGCGTTCAATGTGTGCGCTACGGAGCCTGTAGTTGTTCCCATGACAGTATGCTTCAAGGTTGAGAAACCAGATATTTCTTAGGCCAGGGAATTCCCTTTCCCATTCCCCCAATACTTACTGTGCCTTTGCAACCAAAATAATAATAGAATAAAGAAAAATAAAGAAAAAACCTTTTATGGAGTTGTTGGTTTGGTTTTCTTTGATTGTTTTGGGGGGGGGGTTGGGGTTTTGTTTGTTTGTGGTTGCTAGTTTTGCTTTCTTTTGTTTTATATTGTTCTTCATTTGTTCCGTTTTTTATGTTTTCTTTTTCTTCTTTTTCCCCTTTCTTTTAAATTTTTATTTATAACATCTAGACGCACTCCTCCCAGTTTTTTTTCCTTTTTCTTTTCTTTTCTGTTCAACAGAAAGAACCACATAACTTGTTCTGCCTCATAAATTCAGGAGGATAAAACGACTGGGGCCAGGACCCAACTGTCCTATGAACATTGAGTGGAAATAAAAATGATCACACTCAAACGCCAAACCCAAAGTCAACAGACAGCAAAATTGATACCCAATCTACAACAAGCTGTACAAGAGGGGACCAATTACACTAGCGTTGGGAGGGGGCCAAAGGAGGGGGATAAGGGATGCATGCTCAGAACACTGGTGGTGGGAATGCCTCTGATTCACTGTCACTGTGTACCTTAAATATTATTGTGAAAGATTTATAGTTCACTTTGGCTACAATTAAAATTATTCAAAAACAAAACCAGAAAAAAGAAACTGCCATTGGCAGGCTGGGGGTGGGGGACCAAATTGGGATGCCAGGATTCAAACCACTGTCCTTGCTACAACAGCTGCTGGCAATGCAAACGTCCTAAGGCTGTGTTATCTCTCTAGCTTCCTCCCCATCTATCTTCTGTTGATAGACTACCAGTCACATCTTACAACCATATCCAGGTGTCCAAGTGTTTTAACTGGGAAAGTTTCAATTATGCTCCAGTCTGTGTTAGCAAATTAATATGTCAATCGTTGAACAGCTTCTTACCTTCCAATTTATGACCATTTTCAAAATCACCAGTTTAGAGCTTCTTCCCCTCTCATACAAACAAGCTCAGTAAGAAGTGCGATGTATATTGAGGGATTCATAAAATACATGTATATTTGCTGCAATAGGACCTTGACCTAGGACACCTCCAGAAACACTTTGGACGAATTCAGAAACCTTTCAAGCCTCTGGCTGGATGTTCTGGAACCATCGTGTCTGGGGCTCTGAGAAGGACTTGGCAGAGACTACGTGAAGTTTTTGGTGCGATCCCTCAAGCCACTGTGTCTTGGAGGGATTACCAAGGCTAAAATATTAGTTCTGGGCAGTGCTGTGTAACAGTCGACAAATATAGTTTGTAGCAATAAAATTCATCTGAATCATGTGAATGTTTATCGGAAGATGGAGAAAAACAGAAATTGTTCACTCCCACACATCTACTATAGTTCCTGAGGTGACAAACATCAGCAGCATGGAGGATCTGGAGCTAAACATTAGATCAGTGACTATTCTCCAATTGTAGCAAAGGTTTCAACCTGCTCTCCTGCATAAACCAATATGCACCCGCCACATCTTAAGAAGGTTTAATTAATTAAGGAAGTGCAATCTGTTCTCTTCTCCCTCTCTTGAATTAGATCCTCGTCTTGTACATGGAGACGACATGGTACAAGGCGCAGGTAATCCTACTTTATCTTCCTTTCCATTTCCTCTCTTTTGAATAATTGACCACAAAGAGAAAACTACTTGGGAGTTTAAAATAAAACTCTGTTATTGTACTTCATAGGCTATGTGCACTTTCTCAAATGACTGAACTCATGTTTCAGTAGAATTCTGGCAAATACTCACTGAAGCTGTTGTAACAGAGCCTGAATTGAAAAGGAGAAAGTAGCCCTTGGAACTCACAAAGGATTCACGTGTGATCACTACTAATATATAGATCTTATGATGGCAACACCCTCAGGCCTGTCCTATATGCAGCCATGAAGGTATAAAAATTATTCATTCATCCATTCTCTCTGATGGTGGTTTTTTTTTTCCGGAGGTGAGGTGGGTGTGGGGCCACAATATACAGAGGTCAAGAGGGATTCCTGATTCTGTTCTCAGGGCTGACCCCTGGCAGTGCTCAGCCAACCATTGGCAGTACTTGGGTCTGACTGGGGACATCTGCGTACGATGCAAGTGCCTTATCCCCCTGATGCAGTTCTCATTCCTCTGTTTTGCACTTAACTATAATTAAAAGGAAGTTATATTGGTTTCCAGAGGAGGTCTTTTTCCCTAGTGTAAAGCTTAATTCAGGTTTAAACGAGGTGCCACTTAGTTCCTAGCAAAGAGACTCTGGACAATTCATTTCCTCTGCCGTTATAAGATCAAACATTCATGGGAAGGTTGGCACAAACATTGCAGATGGTGTGGAGTAGTCCTTAGTATGGCACCAAAGATTAACAGCAGTAATCCATTACAGATTCTTCATGCAGCTACTTGTTGAGAGACATTACAGTCCAGAGCTCATGGTATTTAGGGCAAAGAAATCTCTTTTCTTTAAAGCTGTGTCAGCTTTCTGCTCTTAGATCACACTGTGCTGGACAGGCACCGGTAGCCAAATTCATCAGCTCTTTTCCTTCTTTTCCAAACGAAAGCATCCTAAATCTATAACATTACAATGATTTCCAGAGTCATTGTGATTTCCACGGGATAGATGTCTTCCTCAAAACACATCGTTGGGCCCGGAGAGATAGCACAGTGGTGTTTTCCTTGCAAGCAGCTGATCCAGGACCAAAGGTGGTTGGTTCCAATCCCGGTGTCCCATATAGTCCCTCGTGCCTGCCAGGAGCTATTTCTGAGCAGACAGCCAGGAGTAACCCCTGAGCAATGCCAGGTGTGGCCCAAAAACCAAAAAAAAAAAAAAAAAAAATCGTTGTAGAGCAGGAGCAACATGATAGCGCCTAAGGCGTTTACCTTAAACCCACAGTGGAACCTAGTTCAATCAGTCCCCATCATCCCTTTGGTGCTTGACCCCTCCCCCACTAATGATTTATTCCTGAGAAAGATCCATGAAGTTACTCCTGAGAGACTGTGTTTAGCCCACAAACAACAACAAAATGATAAAATGAAAGAAAATTCATAGAGTTGTTGGAATTTGCAAAAAAAAAAAAATTAGGAGACTACCCTCAAATTGTTATTCCACGCCTTCAGAAATCATTGAGATTTACGCCAAGTCACTGAATGCAGCTTCAGGAGCCACACAAACTCCTAAACTCTAAACTCCTTCACTGTTCATCTTATGGTTTTTTTGTTTTTGTTTTTGTTTTTTTGTTTTTTTGTTTTTGGGCCACACCCGTTTGACGCTCAGGGGTTACTCCTGGCTATGTGCTCAGAAATCGCCCCTGGCTTGGGGGGACCATATGGGACGCCGGGGGATTGTTCCTTGGCTAGCGCTTGTAAGGCAGACACCTTACCTCTAGCGCCACCTTCCCGGCCCCCTCATCTTATGTTTTATTACCTCTTATTTTCTTTCTTTTTTCCTTTTTTGGTTTTTTTTTGGGGGGGCTGCACTCATTGACGCTCAGGGGTTACTCCTGGCTTGCTGGACCATATGGGCAGCCGGGGAATCGAACCCCAGTCCCTCCTAGCCTAGGGCATGCAAAGCAAATGCCTCACCGCTTGCTCCACTGCTCCAGCCCATAATATCTCTCATTTTCTTAGCACCAACACAGCCTTTAGACCTTTCAACCATGTTATAACCATGATCAAAGTCCCTGATTAGACTCAAGCAAGTCCATCAGTCCCGCACAACCTTTTTCCCTTGAAAATGCCCAAAAAGGGTCGATCTTACCTACACATAAAGATCTCAAGGAATGACAGTTTGGAAACAGGCTTATATACCAAAACTTGCCCAAAGCTAGAGAGGTGCA